>NC_083441.1:6783057-6985557 GCF_020745735.1 Hemiscyllium ocellatum
AAAACTGCTCACAGTACTCCAGATTTCATATACGAACACTTTATAAACTCTTAGAGTTTAAGAGTTTTACACCACGGAACTGAGTCTTCAGTCCAAAATATCTGTGCCGACCAAATATCCTCAATTGGTCTCATCCCATTTACCAGCATTTGGCCTAAATCCTTCAAAACACTTCCTATTCATGCCCCCAATCAGATTCCAGTTAATTTTGTTATTGTATCAGCCTCCACCACTTCCTCTGGCAGTCCATTTCATGCAGACATCACCTCTGTGTGAAAACATTGCCCCTTAGGTCCCTTTTTAAATCTTTCCCATCTCACCTTAAACCTGTGCCAACTACTTTTGGACTTCCCTGCCCGAGGGAAAAAAACGTTGTCTCTTCACCTTATCTGTACTTCTCATGATTTTGTGAACATCGAAAGGTTACCCCTCAGCCTCGGACGCTCCAGTGAAAGCATCCCCGGTCTGTTCAGCCTCTCCATGAAGATCAAACCCTCCAACTTTCTTGTAAACCTTTTCTGAACACTTTCAAGTTTAACAAAACATTTCCAACAACGGGGGGAGCCGAACTGAAAACACAGAAGTGGCCCACCCAATGTGCAGCTGCAGCGTGACATCTCAACTCCTATACTCAACGTACAGAACAATAAGGTTAAGTTCACCAAATAGTCATTCCACCACCCTGTCGACCTATAACTAAATCTTCACGAAACTATGATCGTGAGCTCGAAGCTCTCTTTGTTCAGCAACACTCCCCAAAATACTCCCATTAAGTGTATTAGTCCTTACCAAATATGCATTTCCAAAATGCAGAACCTCACAGTTTACTCAATAAAACTCCCCCACAGTCTTGCAGGAAGACTTCCCTACTCCTTGAAATAAAACCAACATTCCGTGTGCTTTCCTGCTGACACTGTGTGCTGGCTCTCCGTGTTTCACTCAATTCCTTCCGTGCTCCAGATTTCTTCCTTCGAATAACATTCTGTTCCTTTGTTGTCAGTTCCAAAATGACCAACTTCGCATCTTCAATGTCAAATCCAGCCCCACCCTTTGACTCTGAAGGACTTTCTCCAAGCTGACTTAAAACTCTCTGCAGGACACATTTGTTTTAAGAATCCCATGCCCACTGAGTGTTTTACCCTTTGTGCATCCCAATTACATCCGGGGACTTCGAAATGTCCTAGAATTATTACCCAACTAGTTTTACATTTCTCTGTGATTTGCCAACATATGTGTCCTGCTTTGACTTCGTGACTGTATCAGCGTTTATAGAACACGCCCATCAACGCAGTTGCCCTCTGTGTTGTGTTCTACTCATATCATATGACATTGTGGTTGCTCCGCCCACCCCCTTTATGCACTTCCCTTCTCAGCTCAAGATTGTGCATCCCCAGCTATTGAGACGCTTGTCTATACCCTCCACCAACAATATCATTGAGACATTACCTCAAACTACCAACACCCTCAACTCATCTGCTTGCACTGGTGTGTAAAAACATAGCCTCAAACATTTCATCACATCAGGCTCCCTATCTTAAATTTAACTCTCAGCAGTTGCCTCAGGATGATTTGAGATGATTTCCTTCACGTCACTCCTTTGGATTTCGATTCCAGCAATGCCACCTATTTCCCACATCCTTACCGCTGCGCCTGCTCCCTTTCAAGATAAGACAAGGTCTGGTGTCAAAATCCACCTCAAACCTGGCTATGTGCACTCCCAAGCTGGACAATCGTGCGTGCTGGCCTGGCTGTAAGTGTCGTTGAATCAGCGTCCACTAATCACACCTGCACGGCAGGGAAAGAAACATCCTGCTCTGAGTGCTGGAATCCAGCCAGTCCATCAATATAGAAGGGGACAGAGGAAGTTCAATCAATCAGAAATCTGTCAATTGACAGTTCAACTGTGAACGTTCCACTGGTTACTTCTTCCGAATACTGTATAAAGAATGATCCACAGACCTTTGATTCAGTTAAATTGTTATTACGCTCAGTTCATCCATCTGACCTGATTTGCATTCTCTCTTATTTCCATTTCATACCTAATAATAGCGCATTATTGTCAACTCTAACAGATCACAAGGAGCATTAGGATACCCTCGAGCCCACCGAGTCTCCTTCATCATCCAGTGAGAAAATGGCTGACCTGATCATCCTCAATTCCGTTCTCCTGTCTTTCTCCCCCTGTGCCGTTTATCTCTCTCTCTTTATCTTTTATCTCTCTTTCTCTCTCCCGCCCCCCCCACCCCGCCGCTCCCCTTCTCTCTCTCTTTCTCTGTCTCTCTGTTCCTGCTCTCTCAGATCTCTGCGGAAAAGAATCCCAGAGACTGACTTTTACAGAGATAAAAAATCCCTCATCGTCTCTTTATCAAGTTTTCTTATTTTGAGGTCACACCCTCAATTTATCGAGTCTCCTCCCTGTCAATGAAGCGCCGTAGCTCACAACAACTCCAGGAAGAAAACAAATTGGATTTTGCAAGGCTTTCATTCTATTTCCTGCAGAGTAGTTTGAACCAGCTACTAAGGTACCAATACCCGAGTAAATTTCAATCTGATGGTTTTGATTCCATAGGACAAATCTCATTGGAGGAAATATAAATACGTCATTGCGCGTATAAAAAATGGAGACAGTTGAAGGAAGACCCCAGAGCTAACTGTCGTTTGCTTGAGCTCAGAGCCCTGAGCTCTCAGGAGAGAATCGTTGACTCGGACAGCTTCCTCTCTGTCTTGGAGAAAGCATCAGTTAAATAACAGCGGGATTAACGATGTAGAAGGGACAGTACATTCTGGAAGACACATAACCTGGCTGTAATTTCCAGAAAAAAATGAGGACTGCAGATGCTGGAGATCAGAGCTGAAAATGTGTTGCTGAAAAAGCTCAGCAGGTCAGACAGCATCCAAGGAGCAGGAGAATCGAAGTTTTGGGCATAAGCCCTTCTTCACGCATGAGGAGAGTGTGCCAAGCAGGTTAAGATAAAAAGTAGGGAGGAAGGACTTGGGGGAGGGGCGTTGGAATGCCCCCTGTAAAAACGCCATCCCATATTCCCAATTCCTTCGTTTCCACCGCATCTGCTCCCAGGAGGACCAGTTCCAATACCAAACAACTCAGATGGCCTCCATCTTCAAAGACCACAGTTTCCACCCCAGACGTGATCGACGATGCTCTCCACAGCATCTCCTCCACTTCCCGTTCCTCTGCCCTTGAGCCCCACCTCCCCCAACCGCCACCAGGACATAACCCCACTGGTCCTCACCTACGACCCCACCAACCTCCACATGCATCATATCATCCGTCGTCATTTCCGCCACCTCCAAACTGACCCCACCAGCAAGGATATATTTCCCTCCCCTCCCCTATCAGCGTTCCGAAAAGACCACTCGCTCCGTGACTCCCTTGTCAGGTCCACAATCCCCCACCCCACCAACCCAACCTCCACTCCCAGCAACTTCCCCTTTTGCAAGAAATGCAAAACATGTGCCCACACCTCCCACTTACTTCCCTCCAAGGCTCCAAGGGATCCTTCCATATCTGCCACTAATTTACGTGCACCTCCACACACATCATTTACTGCATCCGCTGCACCCGATGCAGCCTCCTCTATATTGGAGAGACAGGCCGACTACTTGCGGAATGTTTCAGAGAACACCTCTGGGACACCCGGACCAACCAACCAACCCAACCACCACATGGCTCAACACTTCAACGCCCCCTCCCACTCCACCAAGGACATGCAGGTCCTTGGACTCCTCCATCGCCAGACCATAGCAACACGATGGCTGGAGGCAGAGCACCTCATCTTCTGCCTAGGAACCCTCTAACCACAAGAGATGAACTCAGATTTCTCAAGTTCCCTCCTTTCCCCTCCTCCCCCACCTTGTCTCAGTCCCAACCCTCGAACTCAGCACCACGTTCCTAACCTGCAATCTTCTTCCTGACCTCTCCGCCCCCACTCCCACTACGGCCTATCATCCTCACCTTAACGCCCTTCCATCTATCGCATTTCCAACGCCCTTCCCCCAAGTCCCTCCTCCTTACCTTTTATCTCAGCCTGCTTGGCACACTCTCCTCATTCCTGAAGAAGGGCTCATGCCCGAAACGTCGATTCTCCTGATCCTTGGATGCTGTAATTTCGAGAGACTGAATCCGACTTTTGGTGCATGAGTGGGACTTGTGCTTATTGGAACAGCATATCATTAGAACCTTGTTTTATTCCGAAATAGTCACTTATTGGACAACTATTTATTTGGTTTGTTAACAGCTTAGTTAAGTTGCTCACTGTTAGAGTCAGATAACTAAATTTGCATTTGTTGATTTCAAAGTGACTTCATGCTATTCAACTAGCAAGTCAGGACCACAACCAGCTGTCCCTACTGGCTGTACACAGAGAGGGCAAGTGTCGCAAATTTGACTGGGACAGCGTTGCAACAATAGGACGGGCCAAACAGAGGACAGCCATAGAATTTCCAGAAGCAAACCACTCACCCACGTTCCCCATCTATATACTCATTGGCTCAGACCCAACATATCAAACACTGCAATGAACAAATGGAATCGGCAAGTGGAAGCAGTAGGAATGCAACCAAATAAGTTCCAAATGACAGAGTACCGCAGCGCTTCACGGGAGGCTCCACAGCATTCAGTGTGTCACCTAGAAAGGGGATGCAGCGTTTGTAAACCAAATTCCCAGCTCGGCGAGCATACCCAGAACAACCGCAACTTGTAGCTGAGCAACAATTCTTTAACCTTGAACACGGAATCTGGGAATGGCACTATGTGCTGGTGACATGGTCACACTGAAAATGTTGGTGGCAAAAATTACTCAAGACGCAAATTTAGAGCAAGTCAAAACACCGCTTATTACCCAAAATCCTCTGGGGAGATGCACGGTCACCCGAAGATTTGTATTCCAACCAGCCAATCTCCCCAAGTCCAACAATCATCATTCTTTTATACCTTTGACCTGGCAAAGCATGTAGGTTCGATTACATTAATGCTTTTCCTCTTAATGTTTCTCAGGCTGTTCCAGTCCTTGGTCAGTCACAACATATTTCCATCGGCAACAAGCTGAAGCAAGATGATTCGCTGTTGTCATACCACTACTTACAACAACAGGAACAGTATGTTACCATGACAGGCACAGTTGTCCCAGTTACCTACAGAATCTAGGTTCTGTCTCCTCTTAGCACAGCAATTGTCCATTGACTTATATAACAGATGTTTCATGCCTGCGGTTAGTTTTGCTAATATTTCTGTTACATGCAATTGCAGAGGAAAGCACGCATTTTTTTTCAGCAAACTTGAAACATGAACATTGTTCCCGTAATACCCGATTTCAGTAACTAATGTTATCACTGAGAGAAGCTGTCCCTCAGTACCGGTGTAAGTATGCATGTGGCGCTGTATGCGGTGACTCATAAACTTCTCACCGGAGTGCATTTGAGTACATGTGACAATAAAGATAATTCATTAATTAATCAACATCTACTGAAGAGTTGCTGGTTGTCATCAACAGAAGAGTTGAGTTAAACCCTGAGAGATCACCTTTTAGAACTGAATACATTGACGGTCATGTGTACAATATGGAGAAAAAAGCTGTCTAAATTTGTATTGAAAAGTTGAAAACACAAATGAGTTATACCTACTGAGGTATTGATACACAGATTCAACGATATGTGGTGTGCGATAATTGTTTTGGGTACAGTCTTGGTGGGTGTTTTGTGTCCTGTGCTCAAGCCTCAATGAGATTTTATTCAAATCTGTCTCTGAATGTCTTCAAACTAATATCTAAACAGGATGGATTTGCTTTAACTGTTTAACTTAATTTAATTTGTCAATAAACTTCGCAGCATGGTTTAATTGATCCGCATTGTCTGACTGTTTCATTCAGAGTCATCTCAGTGAAGACCAAAAGCAATTCAAAATGCGCTCGATGAAACCAGGTGTCAGTCTGGGAGCTCAGCGGTTCGGCAGCTTACGGTCATCACAAACAAATATAGAATTGGCTTATCTCTGGAATCAGAGGAATATAGGGGGTCTTGTGCTCCGCTGATGCAAATACATTTGCCTCCTTATCGTTTCATGACATTGACAATCAGAACGAAGGGATATTTCAACACATTCTTCAATTCCCTTCTGAACATAGTCTGGGTCACTGCATAAATTGCAGTGTTGGTGCAGCAACTCAGTAACTGCAACATGAATCCCAATTCTTGCACAAAGTCTGGTATATATATAGCCACCCGTGTCACAAATGTCATGCGGGTATATATAGAAATCAGCATCAGCATTGACCATAACAGGATGAAATTAGCAGAGATAACAAAGAGTAGAATGATGGATTTCCTTCGACTCTCCATTTCCGGGTCTCTGGGACTCTCCCCGTTGCTGCGATTCCGGAGTCTCATACGGGCTCTGCTACTCACCAAAATGTACCTGACGGTGAATGCATTGAGCATCAGGATGAGGACAAATGGGACACATGGCGTTAGAATGTGATGGAGAAATTCAATTGCAACCCAAGCCTTTGAATACCTGATATCAGTTACAACATGGCAGAACCAAGGCATGTTCTGAAGTTGATACCGTTTTGTCAATATGAAATACCAGAAAATGTTCTTCAAACAGCTCAGTGCAGTCACTATTAACAGAACAACAGTGGCTGTTTTCTCAGTGCAATATTTAGTTTTTAGCTTCTGGCAACAAATGGCCACAAATCTGTCAAAGGTGAAAGTGACAGTGAACCAGACAGAACAGTCAGTGACTGCATAAAGCAGGACAGCGTGTATATTGCACACAGGGACGTGAAACAGGAAGGAGAAGCGTTCCCGAAATACAACAGGGATCTGTCTCAAGATCAGATCCAGTATGACGACCAGAAGATCCGCAACTGCCATGGCCAACAAATAGTGAGTGATACACTTCGAGAGACCACACTTTCCCCGAGACATAATGAGAATCGTCAGGACGTTAACTGTGAGGAACGAGAAAGCACAATATTGATATACATTCAGAATCAGTGCAAGCTTACCAGTTTGATAGAGTCATCGTTGACATTTTGAAACACTTTACTCTATCCAGCCCTGACATGCCTGAATCTGTCCATTGGCTGCAGATGGGAGACAATGCATTGGAATAAAATTTTCCATAAATTAAACTTTACACTTTGGGATCCGAAAACTCCGCAATTAAGGAGCACCACATAACTCGATCATGAGATTGGGAGAATTTACTCGACCTCAGGGTCACATTGAGACCATCATACAGAAAGTGAATGTCAATGCTGTGTACACTTGGGTATAGAGGTGTGCTTTGTCATGAGAAAGTGACAGCAGTATACAGAAAATATTTAATTTCAACACCTTTCATACATTTTTGAATAATTTCCAGTGTTGATAGTGGAGGCAGATATACTCACCAGGAACTCCAATTGCAGCCAGGATAGGATAGTAGCCAGCTTGAGCGATCTGCAGTATGTAATATATTCGATCAGATAAGGATAATGGGAAGAAGCCAAAGTAATGTTCAAGCATATAGTACGCCCAGGATATACTCCGTCCCATTGCTGTGAGATTCCCATTGATCTCAGGTTTGACTCCCATTGATTTCAGGTTTGACTCCACTGAGAGAGCACTTCAGTGAAAAACTGTCGGATCGGGCTCTCGCCCCTTCTCTCTAAAAGATGATCCCTGTTAATGTCCGACGTGATGTTCCTGTTGACAATATGTGTTCGACCATGGAAAGATATTGCTAACATAAACCAGGCTGTGAACTCTCCAAAGGCACAGTTAGGATCCGCAGGGATTGGGATTAATTCCAGTCATTGAAACAAACAGACTTGGTTAACACCTTATGAACTGAAAATGTGTTGCTGGAAAAGCGCAGCAGGTCAGGCAGCATCCAAGGAACAGGAGATTCGACGTTTCGGGCATAAGCCCTTCTTCAGCCCTTCTTAACACCTTAACAAGCTTGCATTTTGTTTTTAATTCTAACACACTTATGTTGAAAGTTAACTCAGTCGGTCTGGAGGCGGTGTTGTGAGGGTCACTGAGGGTAGGAAATGTCGCGAATCTCTGAGGAGCGGAGGTCAACCCTCCATAGATCTGGCGTGGAGTACACAAGAACACGTGATTCCATGCTTCCTGAATGGGATCTATTGTTCATTCATTGCTGGTGGTGGCTGAAACAAGTATACAAACACATATAAAAGAAAACCATTTGATTCTCTATGGGAAGTAAAATGACTTACTTTTGAATCAGTAAGACCACATTGTAAAACTTAAAACTCTCTGAAAGAGCTGAGTATGCAATTTGGGGTGGGGGTGAGCAGTGTGGGACTATTAATCAGAACTGTGTGATACAAGCTTCATCCCAATATGTTCAATGTTTTCCCGATCACTGATTGCCCCAGCATCAAAATCTGTCATTTGCCATTGAGAGAGAATCAAACTATGGTCACTTGTTGTAAAATGCAATGTGCATCACTGAATCTACACACGAACAACACCCTCGGTGTTACCATTGGGAGAGAAACTAACCATCATTCTCTTGACTTTCAATAGTTTTACTACCACTGAATCGCCTGCAACTTTCAACCTCTTGGGAGAACCACTGAGAGAGAATCTAACCACCATCCCCTTGACGTTCAATGGCGTTACCATAACTGAAACCCCCCTGTCCCCACTATCAACATCCTGGTGGTTAGCATTGAGCGGAATTTGAACCAGATCCAACCCTATGTCAATCCTGTGGCTACAAGAGCAGATCAGTGGCTGGGGATCCTACAGCGAGTAATTCCCTTAAAATTCCCCTCCCACTCCCTGAAAGCCTCTCCCGCTGTCGACAAGGCATGATCCAGGGGTTTGATGAAATTCTCCCGACTTGCCTGGATGGGGGAAGATCTGACAACACTGAAGACGCTCAACACAATGCAGTACAAAAGATGCCTCCTCGCCTGCTAGATCGAGATTCTGATCTCCATCTTCACAAACACTCCCTCCAAAGCACAGCAGCAGCAGTGTGTCCTGTAGACAAGACACACAGCCAAGGTTTCGCCGAGAGTACTTTCTAATCCGGCCATCTCTACCCCGACTAGAAGGATAAGGGAAAGCGCATGCTAAACGCAATGTCAACACATTTACCGGGATTTACCGGGAGGTTTACCGGGATGCTACCTGGACAGGAGGGCTTGCCTGTTGAAGAAAGGTTGAATAGGCTCGGACGTTTCTCTCTGAAGAGAAGGAGGTAGAGAGGAGACCTGATCGAGGTGTACAAAATAATGAGAGGAATAGATAGAGTCAATAACCAGAAACTTTTCCCCAGGGCAGGATTGACTGGTGCTAGAAGTCATAGTTTGAAAATATTAGGAGGAAGGTATAAAGGAGACGTCAGAGGTAGTTTTCTTTAACACAGAGTGTTGTGAATGCATGGAATGCGTTACCAGCGGTGGTGGTGGAAGCAGAGTCATTAGCGATATTTAAGCGACTTCTGGGCATGCACATGGATAACAGTTAGTTGAAGGGTGTGTAGGTTGGTACTATATTTTACATTAGGATTAAATCTCGGCACAGCATCTTGGGCCAAAGTGCATGTTCTATGCTCTACTTTCTATGTTCTATGTTCTATCCATGTACCTCATTATTTGATGTACACTATCTCGTCGCCACTCAGCCTTCATTACACTAGCATCAATAACCCAGGTCTGTCCGATCTCTCCTTCTAACTAATACACTCCAATCCAGGCACCATACTGTTAAACCTCTTTATCAATCTGTCCACAGCCTCCCAGTAAGTGTGGCGAACAGAACTGCACACAATATCTCAGAACCCCTTTGTGTGCAAACAGGCCAATGAGCCCATTGTGTCCACGCTGGCGCTCAGAAGAACATCCCACCCAAGCCCTGCATTTCTCATGGTTAATCCTCTGAGCCTATACATTTCCAGGCTCTATGGGACAATTTAGCGTGGCCAATTCATCCTAACATGCACAGTCTTCAGAACTGCGGGTAATTTGGCATGGCTAATCCACCTTAAATTACATATCACTAGACTGCAGAGGCAGTCTTCCATGGCCAATCCATACTAACCTACACATTCCTGGAACCTCCGGGACAATTCAACATGCCAATCCATC
Organism: Hemiscyllium ocellatum; assembly: GCF_020745735.1. Classification (NCBI taxonomy): domain Eukaryota; kingdom Metazoa; phylum Chordata; class Chondrichthyes; order Orectolobiformes; family Hemiscylliidae; genus Hemiscyllium; species Hemiscyllium ocellatum. The sequence continues at coordinate 6,793,185 of NC_083441.1, forward strand.
CAAACTCCAATAACCCTGGACATTCAGGGATAGTTTTGCACTGCCAATGCTGCTGAACCTGTGCATCACTGGATACTACTGGACAATTTAGCATGGCCAATCGATTCTCACCTCCACTTCCCCATATATTGTGGGACAATTTAGCACAGCCAATTCCCGCGAACCTGCGCTGCACTAGACACTATGAGACAACTTATCACGGCCAATGTACGCTAACCTGCACATGCCTGGGCACCATGTGTAATTTATCATTGTCAATCCACCCTAAACTGTCCCTCCCTGGCCATTACGGGACAACTTCCATCGGCCAATCCTCCCGAACATGCACATCACTGGACACTACGGGACAATTTCCCACGACCAATCCACCTTAACGAACACATCCCTCGACAGGACAACTACACACGGCTAATCCACCCTAACCTGCACATCCTTAGATACGTGGGTCAATTTGACACGTCCACTCCACCCTAGTCTGCACATCCCTGGACACTTCCGGCAATTTAGCACACGCAATCTTCCCATATCTTTCGACTATGGAAGGAAAACACAGCATCTGCAGAGAACCAACACAGACATAGGGAAAATGTGCAAACTGCACACAGTCAGTCGGCCGAGGTTGGAATTGAGCCCAAGCCCCTGGTGTTGTGAGGTAGTAGTGGTAACCACGGAGCCACTGCAACCATTGGCTACAGGAATAATATTTTTTGTTGGCAAGCTCTCGTTGTTTATTTTATCTCTAATTCATGCTTTTGAGTTCATTTGCTTCCCTATTTGTCCCTCATGGTAACGGGATGAGGGCTTCTCTCCATTAACTACAGACCTTTGTAATAAACTAATTGGAGCAAATCTCTTACCTTGGGCAGAGATTGCATTCCTTAATTTCTCAAGACTCCATTTCCCCAAAGAGTGTGTCTCATTGTGAGATCATACTTTCCTATTTAATTCTTGCTAAACGATAAAATATGGAATGTCTATTCCCAAAACTCTTATCAGACTGCCTGTTATCGCCAACTGCCGCTGTGAGATTACAGAGAAGTTTCTGTGCTCTTCCTTAATCAATGACTTTAGATTAGATTAGATTACTTACAGGGTGGAAACAGGCCCTTTGGCCCAACAAGTCCACACCAACCCGCCCATACCCCTAACCTAACACTACGGGCAATTTAGCATGGCCAATTCACCTGACCTGCACATCTTTGGACAGTGGGAGGAAACCGGAGCACCCGGAGGAAACCCACGCAGACACGGGGAGAACGTGCAAACTCCACACAGTCAGTCGCCTGAGGCGGGAACTGAACCCGCGTCTCTGGCAGCAGTGCTAACCACTGTGCCACCATGCCGCCTTTGGGTTAATCTCATTCTGAAAGCTACCGGTGGCATAACTAATGATTTCACTATAGTTCTGAATTCAACAATCAAATTCGGTTAGTGCAGCTAAAAATCTTTTTTTCATCATCAATTTCAATGCACCATTAGCCCAATAAGGACAATTAGAATGGCTGTTTCTATCTTCAGACTAATTCTCAGCAGCTGCCTCGGTCGAATGTGAACCCATTTCCTCAGTCTGGAATCTTTGGATTTCGAGTCCAGGAATGTCACCTCGTTCCCTTTCAAAAATCTAGTCAAAATCCACAATCAAAATCCATTAGATATCTCACCTCACTGCACTCCTGCTGTCGAACTGTTCACGTGTACTACTCTGGGATTGAGACGTGATTGACTCAACGTGCTCAAGTCATCCTTTGCATTGCAGGTGAAGAGGCGGCTTTCTCTGAATGCTGACAGCCAACCAGTCAGTGAAAAGGGAAAAGAACAGAAGAAATTCATTCATGAATCGAGAGTTCAACTGCTCATGTTCTGCTATTCACTCTTAGTGAATGAAGAATCGTCCGAAGATCTTTGGTTCAGTTTTAACCATGTTTACACTCACATCGACTTAATGTTCAAGAAAGCACAACAATGTGTTTACTTCCCCGGGATTTATGGAAAATTGGCTTGTCCACAAAGAGTCGTAATATTTTGCATACAAATAGCAAAATGTAGAACTTTTTGCTTTTCTGTTTATTTCTCTATTTTTGTACTTAATATATTTTAATACCTAACATTCGTATGTATGTACTTTGTACCGTAGACAACACCATGCTACTCATTTCTCTGCCCTCCTGTACTTTCGAACTGGGGACACGTGACAATAAAACAAATTCTAATTCTTGAAAGCATCCTATCTGTTCACATCACACAGCAGTATGGTAACAGCACTTTCCAAGATTGTAAGAAACTGCACAGAGTTATGAAAGCAACTGAGTCAATCATGCAAACCAACCTTACATCCATTGACTCCATCGATATTTGCCGCTGCCTCAGGAAACCAAACAACATGATCAAAGACCCCTCACTCGTCGGTTTTGCTCGCTTACAAGCTCTTCGGTCGGGAAACAGATACAAAAGTTTAAATAAATGTATGAACATCTTCAAGGACAGTTTCCTCCTCGCTGTTATAGACATTTGACTGGACCCGTCAAATGCTCATTCCAACTTCTCTCCTTCTGCACCTTCCCTGCATCTGTGTCACTGTACTTTGCACTCTGTTCTGTTAGTCAAAGGCACATTATAAGGTTCGATCAGCTGTATAGCATGCACAACAGCACTTTTCACTCGGACTGTGGGGCGGCAGGGTGGCTCTGTGCTTTTCCCTACTTCTTCACGGCACCAGAGTCTCAGGTTCGATTGCAGCCTTGTGCGACTGTGTGTGTGGAGTTTGCAAATTCTATCCGTGTCTGAGCGGGTGCTCCAATTTCCTCCCACAATTCCCAAAGATGTGCCAGTCAGGTGACTTGCCCATGCTAAACTGCCAATAGCGTTCGGAGCATTAGTCAGAGAGAAATGGGTCTGAGTGGTTTGCTCTTCGGAGGGTCGGCGTGGACTTGATGGGCCGAAGAGCCATTTTCCACACTGTAGCGAATCTAATCTTGGTACGAGGAAACAAAAATAACTCAAACTCAATTTTTATTTTTATGTTTTGCATTATTTTCTGTTTGTTTTCCCATTTAAGTGATTTTTTGGGGTATAGTGAAAAGTGTTGGTTTGCGTGATATACAGGCAGATCATCCTCAATACTCCTGTCTTTCTTCTATAATCCTTCATTGCCTTTCTGGTCGAAACATCTCTTTGCCTCTCAATCTTGCATCGACCGAATGACCCAGCATGGATATACCTCTGTGGTAAAGAACTCCACAGATTCAATTCCTTTTTTTGAGATTCATCAACTCTCTGATCTCTTGTTTCAAAGCCGTAGGTTACACTCATGTGTGTGTGGTGGAATGGGGAGTGGAGAAAATAAACTTCCCTTACTCAGTTATTCGTTACTTAATTACTACGGAGAAGAAATACGGTCCCTCCCCTTTCAGACGTCCAAGCAATTCTGGCTATACTGTGCACAATCACAAGTCAGAACCTTGTGAATCGACAAAAGGCCATCAGAGTGCTCACTTAGCTGAACAGCAAAGGATGCTGGGTAGATTGGCCAACTTAATCTCAGTCGTTGCAGAACACACACGTATACAAGAAACAGAGCAAGCACAGCAGTCAGGTGCTAATGACATGAGCATAATGTAAAAGGCAGCAGTTATCCTGAGTAGACAGACCTCCAACAACTTACGCATTACAGCCAGAAAGACATCAGGCCTGTCTCACGTAGAAACTAACAGCATCATGCTGTATAAATGATTAACTCTTGTTTCCAAATATGAGGTAAATGTCCTCGACAGGCCAGAACCATGGGAAGTTCCAGAAAACCAACAAAAATTTCTAAAAGCATGATTTACTTGCAGAAAAACAGAGCAGGAATAACACACTTAATGTTAAGATCAAGGATAGCCAGCATGGTTTTGTGAAGGGCAGGTCGTGCCTCACAAACCTTATTGAGTTCTTTGAGAAGGTGACTAAGGAAGTGGACGAGGGTAAAGCAGTAGATGTTGTGTATATGGATTTTAGTAAGGCGTTCGATAAGGTTCCCCATGGTAGGCTAATGCTAAAACTACGGAGGTATGGCATTGAGGATACATTAGAGGTTTGGATTAGGAATTGGCTGGCTGGAAGGAGACAGAGGGTAGTAGTTGATGGACTATATTCATCTTGGAGTGCAGTTACTAGCGGTGTACCACAAGGATCTGTTTTGGGACCATTGCTTTTTGTTATCTTTATAAATGATCTAGAGGAAGGGCTTGAAAGCTGGGTAAGCAAGTTTGCGGATGACACAAAAGTCGGTGGAGTTGTGGATAGTGAGGAAGGAAGTGGTAGGTTACAGCGGGATATAGATAAGTTGCAGAGCTGGGCAGAAATGTGGCAAATGGAATTCAATGTAGCTAAGTGTGAAGTCATTCACTTTGGTAGGAGTAACAAGAAGATGGATTACTGGGGTAATGGTAGGCTACTTGGTAGTGTGTAAAAAATGAGGTCTGCAGATGCTGGAGATCACAGCTGCAAATGTGTTGCTGGTCAAAGCACAGCAGGCCAGGCAGCATCTCAGGAATAGAGAATTCGACGTTTCGAGCATAAGCCCTTCATCAGGAATCTTGGTGAGTGTGGATGAGCAGAGGGATCTTGGTGTCCATGTACACAGATCTCTGAAAGTTGCCACCCAGGTAAATAGTGCTGTGAGGAAAGCATATGGTGTACAGGGCTTTATTGGTAGAGGAATTGAGTTCCGGAGTCCTGAGGTCATGTTGCAACTGTATAAGACTCTGGTGCGGCCTCATCTGGAGTATTGTGTGCAGTTTTGGTCGCCATACTATAGGAAGGATGTGGAGGCATTGGAACGAGTGCAGAGGAGGTTTACCAGGATGTTGCCTGGAATGGTAGGAAAATCTTATGAGGAAAGGCTGAGGCACTTGGGGCTGTTCTCATTGGAGAAGAGAAGGTTTAGGGGAGATTTGATAGAGGTGTATAAGATGATTAGGGGTTTAGATAGGGTCGACACTGAGAACCTTTTACCGCTAATGGAGTCAGGTATTACTAGGGGACACAGCTTTAAATTAAAGGGTGGTAGGTATAGGACAGATGTTAGGGGTAGATTCTTTACACAGCGGGTTGTGAGTTCATGGAATGCCCTGCCAGTTGCAGTGGTGAACTCTCCTTCTTTATGGTCATTTAAGCGGGCATTGGATAGGCATTTGGAAGTTATTGGGCTAGTGTAGGTTAGGTAGGATTCGGTCGGCGCAACATCGAGGGCCGAAGGGCCTGTACTGCGCTGTATCTTTCTATGTTCTATGTTCTATATCCTAGGGAATGTTGCTGAAGAAAAAGGCTTTGGGGTGCTTGTTCATAGCTTCTTGAATGTGGAGTCGTAGGTAGACAGGATAGTGAAGAAGCAGTCAGATACACGTTTCTTCGTTGGTCACTGCTTTGAGTATAGGAGTTGGGCGGTCATGTTGCGGCTCAACAGGACACTGGTTAGGCTGCTTTGGGAATATTCTGTGCAGTTCTGCTCTCCCAGTTACAGGAAGGATTTTGTGGAACTTGAAAGTGTTCAGAAAATGTTTACAAGGTTGTTGCCAGGTTTATGGGTTTGTGTTACGGCGGGAGACTTAAAAGACTGAGGCCATTGACCTTGAAGGGTCGGAGACTGAGGTGTGACATAATAGAGGTTTATAAAATCGTGAGGTGCATGGACAGGGTAAATAGACAATGTATTTTCCAAGGAGGGGGGAGACCAAATATGAGGGCAAAGATTTTGTTTGAGAGGGAAAAAATTGACAGGAACGTTAGAGGGCAACGTTTTCACGCAGAGAGTGGTGCGTGAATGGAATGAGCTGCCAGAGAAGTGGTCCAATCTGGTATGATGACAATATTTGAAAGGCATCTCGATGGAGACATGACTAGAAAGGATGTAGGCGGATATGGGCCAAGTGCTAGCAAATGGGAGAGATTAACTTTGGAAGTCTTGTGGGCGTGGATGAGTTGGACTGAATGATCTGTTTCCATGCTGTACATCTCCATGACTCTATGACTCGGACTTTGCTCTTGGAACTGCTCTCTGAATCTCTTGGAACCATCTGAAGCCTTCCAAGAGCATCAGCAAGGCAAGAGGCGGAACATAACTGAGCATCCGGTGGGGGTAGGCGAGGGGGGAAGAGAGAAAAAACAGAAACAGATACATAGCCAGAGGTACAACAATTGTGGAAATTTACAAGAGACATTCCAAGTATGATAAGCTAAAGGAGCCAAATAGGCATTGAGAGAGTATGTTTTGTTATGAAGTTGAGAGCAACTTTAAGAGAGATGGATCTATTCATCCATCCAGCTATCTATCTATCTATCTATCTACCTATCTATCTATCTATCTATCTATCTATCTATCTATCTATCTATCTATCTATCTATCTATCTGTCTATCCATCGATCTATCGATCTATCGATCTAACTATCCATCTACCTTTCTATCCATCTATCTGTCTGATATCTTCATTGAGCATTGCATTCACTTCTTTCTGGACCAGTGGCTTTGAAAGGATTAATTCGGTAGGGGTATTGTTTTATTCAGCATTCCCTTCTTCCACCTCATGCACAATGGAATTAGCCCTCCCCATCTTATTTCTGCACATATCCTCATACTGCTGCAACAGACCTTTCAAGTGTATCGTTTGAACCTGAGAGGGATAGTTTACTAACCTGTTCCACTCCTCAAAGACTACCTGGTTGGTTCACGTATTTTGAGGCACATCAAACTTCCCGACAGCTGGATGTGATTCCTCATCCGTGGGGCAGTAAGTAACACCTGTTTCTTAAGTTCCCACTCTTTACTATAATAAGGTTTCAACATATTCATACGACATGCCCGACAGATTTTTTTCTGCCTGGCATCATTACTAGATAGTTTACCTGACTTACGTTCTTCTCAATTTGTTCGGGACCACTAAACCTGGCTTAGAAGAGATCCCCCATCACTGGTTACAATACTAATGCTTCATGTCCATGGGACAACGTTCAGCATTCTCAGCACACTGTCCAGCACAAGGCTTGTGCAACTCTGCTGCGCCATTTAATCTTTCCGTCTCTCGCCTTTCGTCTCCCAGAATGTGCCCGGCAAGTTCCCCTTCTGACCCCTCACCGCCACCCACTGAGTAACTTATCGCTGTTCCATCAGTGATACTGCTTCAGATTCGGGCGAATTTCCCTCCTCAGGGGCATTGTGGGTCTACCCACGGAGACTGCAGCGTTTCAAGGTGGTAGCCGCTAAAGTTAGGGAGCAGAGATGTGCAGGGAGACAAGGGAAAGCTAACTGGAACCGTGAGGAACGGAGATCTTATTGTTCCAGTAGGATAAAACCATCCAAATGGACCCAAAACCCTTTCCGTTCACTCCCACTCTCCACCATCCCAATGGATCCAAACTCCTTCCTGTTCATTCCCAAACTGTATCATCCCAACGTATCCAAAACCCTTCCCATTCACTTCCACTCGGCAGCATTGCAATGTTCCCCAAAAGCCTTCCCATTCAGTCACACTCTCAATCATCCAAATGGATTCAAAACCTATCCCATTCAGTCCCACTCTATGCCATCTCAATGGATCCAAACCTCTTCCAATCACTCTTTCTCTATACAATCCCAATGGATACAAACGCGATTTTATTCACTATAACTCTACACCACCCCAATGTTCCCTCAACCCCTGCCTGTTCACCTGCGTTGTACACCATCCCAATGAACCCAAACCCTTTCTCATTCATTACCACTCTACTGACACCCAATGGACTCAAGCCCTTTAACGAGCGTTCCCACTCTCCACCATCCCAATGCACCCAAACCCTTCCTTTCCCACTCCCATTCTATGCATTAAAATAGACACAAACCCTCTTATATTAACTGCAGCTCCACACCGTCCAATGAACCCAAAGCCCTTGCTGTTCACTCCTGCTCTTACACCGTCACAATGGATCCAAACCCCTGCCTATTCACTCCCACTCTACACCCATTCCTATGAAACCCAATACCCTTCCCGTTCAGTCCCAGTCTATGCCATCTCATGGACCCAAAGCTCTCCCCATTTCCGTCAGCTCTACACCATCCTGATGTCGCCCAACACCTTTCCGTTCACTCCCAACCTACACCATCCAAATTGACCCAAACTCCTTTCCATTCACTCCCACTCTACATCATCCCAATGTACCCCAAACCCAACCCAGTTCAGTCCTACACTACACTGTCCCCATGGACCCAAAATCCATTCTGTACTCTCCCGCTCGACACGCTCCAAATGGACCCATTCATTCTCACCCCACACTATCCCAATGGACACAAACACCTTTACATTCACACCTACTCCCAATCTGAGTAAAAAGTCGAGTTTTATTGTGTTTGTATGTGAGCGTTGCTGTCTGGGCCAAGCATTTATTTTGCCATCCCTAGTTGTCCCACTTGAGAAGGAGGGGGTGAGCTGCCACCTTGAACCATAGTAGTCTCCACACTGTGGGTTAGTCCCACAATACACCTGAAGAGGGGAAGTCCCAGGATTCTGGCCCAGTAACACTGAGGGAACAGCCGATATGTTACTGAGTGGGGGAGAATGAGGTGTCAGAGGGGGAACTTGCCGGGGGTGATGTTCCACTGCATCTGTTGCCCTTTGACCTTCGGGATGAAAGTGGTTGTGGGGTTTGGAAGGTCATGTCTGAGGATCTCTGGTGGCTTTCTGCAGTGAGTCTTGCAGACTGGACACCCTGGTGTTACAGTGGGTGGGGGTGGGATGGAAGGGATATGCTGTCAATAGCAGGAAGACAAGTACCGCAGGCATCTGACTGACGTCGTGTTGCAAGTTCAGAAAGCAGTGGTAAATATGTGAGAAACTGAACTTATAAAGAAATGTCAGAGCTGCACTGAAACATGGCCAGAGGTGTTGCATTCTCCAAATCAAACCACCAACCACAGGAGAAGCTGCTGCACCTCACAAAACACGACATCCCCACTGAACACTGAAGTGGTTTATGGCCGACCCCACCCTCTCTCACTCAGGGCGATATCTGTGCACTGACTGGTGTCTCTCACTCTCCTCATTCTCTCTCTCTCTGAAAGATATCTGTGCACTGACTGGCATCTCTCGCAATCCTCTCTATTTCAGGGAAATATCTGTACGCTGGCTGATGTCTTTCGGTCCTCTCATTCTCTCTCAGGGAGATTTCTGAATCCCGACTGGTGTCCCTCAGTTCCCCGTACTCTCTCTCTCTCTCTCTCTCTCTCTCTCTCTCTCCCTCTATCTCTCTCTCTCTCTCTCTCGCTCCCACTCAGGGAAATATATTTACACTGACTGGTGTCTTTCCATCCCCTCTCTCTCTTCTTCGGGGGATGTTTGTACCATGACTGGCTTCTCTCAGACAGCAACCCCTCAGGGAGATATCTGTACACTGAGAGGTGTCTCTCACTCCCCTCTCTCTCTTTCTCAAGGGGACATCTGGACACTGACAGGTGTCTTTCAATCCTCAATATCTCTTTCTCAGTGGGATATGTGCAGCCTGATGGTGTCTCTCAGTGCAACCTCTCTCCGTCAAGGAGATAGAACATAGAACATAGAAAAGTACAGGACCGGAAAGGTCATTGGTCCCACGATGCTATGACAAGGATTATTCCCCGTCTGAAATGAAATAACCTAATCTAAGTACCCCTCAATACACTGCTGTCCATATGCATGACCAGCAGTCGCTTAAATGTTACGAATGATTAAGCTTCCGTCAGCACCGCTGGCAACGCATTCCATGCATACACAACTCTCTGCATGTTTGCTGATACGTGTGTACTGGCTTCTGCATACTGCAGTGTTCTGATATCTGTCTGGGGGATAGAGAGAAAGGATAGTGAGGGACACTGGTCAGTGTACAGACATTTCCCTGAGAGAGTTAGAGAGAGAGAGGATACTGAGAGACACCAGTCAATGTAAACATATCACGCTGAGACAGAGAAGGGGGTCGGGGAACCAAGAGAAATTAGTCATGGTAGAGATATCTCCCTGCAAGTTAGAGAGAGAGGATAGTGAGGGACACCGGTCAGTGTACAGATATATCCCTGAGAGAGAGAAAGAGAGCATTCTAAGAGACACCAGTCAGTGTACAGCTGTCTCTCTGAGAGAGAGGCAGGGAGTGAGGATGACAATAACCAGTCAGTATAAACATATCTCGCTGAAAGAGAGAAGGGGCGGGGAACCGAGAGACATTAGTCAGAGTGCAGATAACTCTCTGAGAGAGATAGAGAGAGAGAGAGAGAGACAGAGACAGAGAGACAAAGAGACAGAGAGAGAGAGAGAGAGAGAGAGAGAGAGAGAATGAGAGAGAGAGAGAGAGAGAGAGAGAGAGAGAGACAGAGAGAAAGAGAAAGAGAGAGAGGGAGAGAGACAGACAGACAGACAGACCAGTTCAATTCCCACCTCGGGCAACTGTCAGTGTGGAGATTACGCATTCTCTCCGTCTCTGTATGAGTTTATTTCAGATGCCAAGTTTCCACCGAAATCCAAATTTTGCACACTAGTCTGAATTAGCCATGCTAAATGGCCATTATTGTCAGGTGAGTTTTTCTAACTAGGGTTGGGGGAACCTTTTCGGTCGAAGGGCATATCACCTGAAGAGAAAGGGGGTACTGAGAAACGCCAGTCATGTTTGACAGGTCTCCCTGAGTAAGTGTTGTTTCTCAGGGAGGTATCTGTACACTGACTGGTGTTTCTCAGTTCACTGTCTCGCAGTCAGGGAAATATCTATACTCTAAACAGTGTCTCCTACTCTCATTTCCCTGTCTCTCAGACAGACGTCCGTACACTGACTGGTGACTCCCAACCTTCTCTCTCTCTCGGACATATCTGTGCAATGAATGGTGTCTCTCAGTCCCTCCACTCTCCTTTAAGGAGATAGCTGGTGTCTGTCAACACCCCCGTCTCTCACAGGGAGCTATCTGGACACTGACTGGTGTCTCTCAGAACCCCCCACCCCCTCTCTCTCTCTCAGGGACATATTTGCACACTGATCGGTGTCTCGCAGTGCCCTCTTTCTCTCAGGGCCATATTGGGCACTGGCCTGTTTCTTTTCCCTTGGATAGGGGAGTTTAGCTCTTTGGCGTATGGTTTGGAATTGATAGGAAAAAGATTTAAAAATAACTTCAGAGGAAGTGGTGAATGTTGACACAGTTACAACGTGCAAATGTGTTTCAATAAAAGTGCATTAATAGGCATGTTTGGTTGGATATGTGCCAATCAGGCGTTGCTGGGACTGTTTTACGTTGGGATTCTGGGGTCCGCATGGATTGTTGTGGCCGAATGTTCTTTTTGCATACTCTATGAATCTTGAGTGCTCTCAGGCAGTTTCCCATCAACCCTCACTCTCAATGAGATATCTGTACAGGGACTGCTGTGTATCAGTACCCCCTCTCTTTATCTCGAGGAAATAACTGTCCACTGTTTGGTGTCTCTGATTCCCCACACACTCTCGGGGGTGTATGTATACACTTACTGGTGTGTCTCAGTACACCCTCTCTCAAGGTGATATCTGTACACTGACTGGTGTCTCAGGATCGCTCTCTCTCTCTTAGGGAGATACATGAGCTCTTTCTGGTGACTCACGTTCCTCCATCTCTATCTCATGGAAATATGTATATACTGTCTGGTGCCTTGCGGTCCTCTCTTTGTCTTTCTGTCTGTCTTTGTCTTTGTCTCTGTCTTTATCTCTCTCTCTCTCTCTCTCTCTCTCTCTTTCTCTCTCTCTCTCTCTCTCTCGCTCTCTCTCTCTTTCTCTCTCTCGGCCATGCCTTGGCATTGACTTGTTTCATTTCCCTTGGATAGGGGAGTTTAGCTCTTTGGGGAATGGTTTGGATTCGATGGGAGAAAGATTTAAAAATAACTTCAGGAGTTTTGTTTGTACAGTGGTTGGTCCATATGTGATCTCAACGTCCAGAGGATGTGGTGGATGTGGGTACAATTCCAAATTGTAAACGTGTTTGAATACATGTGCATGAAAAGGCAAGTTTGGAGGGATAACTGCCACGCCGGGGCTGATGGGATTGGTTTCCATCGGGAGTCTGGATCCAGCATGCATTGTTTGGGCCATTTGCTCTGGTACATTCTCTACGACAGGCAGTTTCCTGTCAACCCTCTCTCACAGCCCCGTTTCTCTCTATTAGGGAGATATCTGCACACTGACTGGTGTGTCTCAGTATACCCTCTGATCCAGCAATATATCTGTACACAGAAATGTGTCTCTCCGACACCTCTCTCTCAAGGTAGTGTCTGTTCCCTGACGGTGGTCTCTCAGTCCTTCTCTCTTTCTCTGGAGGACATGTGCACACTGACTGGTGACTTGAATTCCCCCTCCTTCTGTAAGATATCTGTACACTGCCTGGTGTCTCTCAGCTACCCCTCGCCCTCCATCAGTGAGATGCCTGTACACTGACACATTCTCCTTCCGCCATTCTATGCCATGGTGAAATCCTCTCTCTGTCTCTGCCTCAGTCTCCAACCATCTCTCCTTCTCTCTCTCTATCTCTCTCTCTCTCTCTCTGTGTCTCTTGCAGGAAGGTATGTATACACTGACTGCTGTCGCACTGCAACATCCCCTCCTCACCCGCCGAGATACATATCTGTACATTGAATTGCTTCTTTTCCCTTGGGTGTGGGATTTTTGTCTCTCTTTGGGGAAGAGTTTGCAGTTGAGAGGAGAGAGATTTAAAAATACCTTCAGGGGTTTTGTTTGCACAGTGGTTGGATCATGTGTGGTCTCGACGTCCAGAGGATGTGGTGGATGTCGGTACAGTCACAAACTGTAAACGTGTTTGAATACATGTGCATGAAGAGGCAAGTTTGGAGGGATGACTGCCACGCAGGGGCTGATGGGATTGGTTTCCATCGTGATTCTGGGTTCAGCATGCATTGTTTGGGCCAATTGCTCTGTTTACATTCTCTACGACAGGCAGTTTCCTGTCAACCCTCTCTCTCAGTGAGATATCTGTACAATGACTGGTGTGTCTCAGTCCTCCCTCCCACCAACTCTGATTGTATCGCAGCCCCGTGTCTATCTGTCTGTCAGGGACTTGTCCGTACATTGACTGGTGTCTCTCGCCCCCCTCTCTCTATTTAGGGAGATATCTGCACACTGACTGGTGATTTGGTTTTCTCTCTCTCTCTGTCGCTCTCTCTCTCAGTCAGAGAGATATCTATACGGTGATTATATACTGGTATATCTCAGCCCTCTCTCTGTCTCCCCGCTCTCTCCCTCTCTCTCTCTCTCTCTTTCTCTGTCTCTCTCTCTCTTTCTCTTTCTCTCTCTCTCTATCTCTGCCTCTCTCTCTCTCTCTCTCTCTCTCTGTCTGTCTCTCTTTGAATGGTGTTTTCTTTTTTGGAAGAGATTTGGAGTACAGATACCTTTTTGCAGCAATGCAGAGCCTGGATGAGACCATTCCTGGAGTAGTGTGTGAAGTTTGATGTCCCAAGCTGAAACATGATATCATTATCACAGACAACGTCCCGAGGATGTTCACCAGGCTGTTACCAGGGAAGGTTATTTCCACGAGGCGGGGTAGGTTTACCCGTGGCTGTGTTCACTGCAGTTCAGAAAGATGAGAGGGGGTCCTGATTTAATTGGACATGATTGCAACAGAATTCTACAGACTAGAGGCAGGGAGGATGTTTCCCCTCTTTTTGGGGGACCTTCGGCCATGGGTGTACGTGCTCTCAGGATATGAGGTCGGCCTGAGATGAGGAGACATTTCTTCTCTCCGAGGATGGTCAGTCTGAGATGTCTGACCCACAGAAAGCTGGGGAGGCTGGGACACTGGGAATATTCCTGGCAGATCAATGAACAATGATCAAGGGACGTGCAAAACAACTGGGAACAGAGATGGATGTAGCAGCACTGACCATCTTGAATGAGGCAGCAGGTTTGACGGGCAGAATGGTCTACTACCAGTTCATTTGACCTACTCAAATGAGCCTGTTGAACGATAACTCGGTGTAGTGTGGTTTTCCGCATTGTTGACCTTGTCAAGCCCACGCTTTGGGAAGTGCGTTTGGGATACAATGTGTACACATCCGACCTAATGGCCAGTAGGCTCCATTTCCCCCCAGCTCAGTTTTTACTAGGCCGAGATCAGTAAAATTCACATTTTCTTTCTTTTCCTTCTGAACTCCAGTGAACACAGGCACTTGCGAACCCACCCGGCCTCAGGAGAACATCCAACCACCCCTGGTATCAGCCGATGGAACCCCCTCTATATCTGCCTTGGACAAGAATATCAAGGGAGGGTTAACAAAACTGCACACGATGCCGGGAGTAATCTCACTAAGAGCCGGCATACCTGCAGGAAGACAACTCTGCCTCTGAATTTCAAACCTTGTGAAATGACGGACTGAGTGACACCAGTCAGTGTATAGATGCGCCCTTGACAGAGAGAGAGCGCGAGAGAGCCAGCGAAAGAGAGGACTGAGAGACAGCAGTCAGTGCACGGGTATCACCCCGAGAGAGAGAGAGAGAGAGAGAGAACAGAGGGACACCGGTCAGTGTACAGATATCTCCCTAAGAGACAGAGAGAGAGAGAGAGGAAAATGAGAGAGTCCAGTTCGTATTTAGATATCACTCTGAGAGAGGGGACATTGAGAGACACATGTCAATGTCCTGATATCTTTCTGAGAGATAGTGAGAGGTGAGTGACACACACATGTCGGTGTCCAGATATGTCGGGGAATGGGTGGGTTGTGCTTCGGTGGGTCAGTGTGGACTTGTTGGGCCAAAGGGCCTGTTTCCACACTGTAAGTAATCTAACCTAATCGACACGAGAGAGACGGAGGACTGAGAGGCATCAGTCAGTGTTCCCCGTTCTCCTTTTTGTCTTCGTTGGTTTCCTCTGGCCTGATTTCCTCCCATTGACCAAAGGTTGTGCATTGTAAATGAATTGGACATGCTAAATTACCTATTGTGTGCAAGTCAGGGGAGATGGAGAACAACAGAGTCAGAGAATGGGTTCGTTTGGGCTACTCTTCAGCGGGTGGGTGAGCTGAAAATGTGTTGCTGGAAAAGCGCAGCAGGCTAGCCAGCATCCAAGGAGCAGGAGAATCGACATTTCGGGCGTGAGCCCTTCTTCAGGAAGCCCTTCTTTCCTGAAGAAGGGCTCATGCCCGAAACGTCCATTCTCCTGCTCCTTGGATGCTGCCTGACCTGCTGCGCTTTTCCAGCAACACATTTTCAGCTCTGATCTCCAGCATCTGCGGTCCTCACTTTCTCCTAGAGGATGGGTGTGGGCTTGTTCGGCCAAAAGGACTGTTCCACACTGTAAGAATTC
This sequence comes from Hemiscyllium ocellatum, assembly GCF_020745735.1. Lineage (NCBI taxonomy): Eukaryota > Metazoa > Chordata > Chondrichthyes > Orectolobiformes > Hemiscylliidae > Hemiscyllium > Hemiscyllium ocellatum. Next base: position 6,808,486 of record NC_083441.1, read on the forward strand.
GACAATTCAATACAGACCAGGCTTAACTTGGATTTTGAAGACAGTTCTTGTGGATTTTTGACAGGGAGCAGGTGCAACGGGAAGGGTGTGGGGTAGAAGAGATATTATGGGACCGACATCCAAAGTGTCCAGGCTGAGGAAATTATTTCAACTCGTTCCAAGACAATTACTGAGAGTTAAAATGAAGAAAATATTCCTGATGCGGTGAAATGTTTGTGGCAATGCTTCTTTCATGCTACAGTGAAACGAGATTAGATGAGAGAGTTAGTTATGTGATTTGATATCAGCGTGTTCAATGTGATATTCACAGATTCATATCGCGCCTTCAGAGCGGAAACAGACCATTTAGTCCAACAGATCCACACCGATCTGCCAAGCAGTAAGCCACCCAGACCCTTTCCCCTTTACTCTGCATTTACCACTGACTGATGCACCTAATCTGAACACGATGGGCGATTTAGTTTGGCCAATTCACCGAAGCTGCACATCTTCAGATTGTGGGAGGAAACTGGAGCACCCGGAGAAAACCCACGCCGACACGTGCAAGCTCCACACGGATGGTCAGCCGAGGCTGGAATCAAACGTAGGCCCTTGGCGCTCCAAGGCAACAGTATTAACCAATGATCTACTGCACAGTTTGTGTGCATACACAAGCCGAGACCTTCGTGCATACTGGCCTGGATTTGAGTGTTAGTCGAATAAGCATGCACTATACACCCCTGCATTATCGGTAAAGAAGCATCTTTGGCTAAGTGCTGGAATCCAGGCAGTCCATTTATATGGAAGGAGAAAAAGGAAGTTCAGTCAATCAGGAATCTGCACATTGTCGGTTCAAGTGACAACGTTCCACTGTTTATTCTTCCCAAAATCAATCTAAAGAATGATGTACAGAACGTTAATTCAGTTTAACTGCTATTACACTCATTGTGTCCTTGTGATCGGTTTTGTGTTCTCTCTCATTTTCTTTTAATATCTCATAAACGCGAATTTTTGGTCAACTCTGACAGAACACAAGTGGAGAAGGACACCTTCGAGACCATCAAGTCTGCTTCGCCTTTCACCGAGAACATGGCTGAACTAATTTCCTCAATTGCATTCTCCTACCTTTTCTCCCCCTTAACCCATTGTTCCCTTCCGATCAAAATTCTCTCTCTATCTCTCTCTCCCTGTCTCCCTTTCTCTATGTCTCGAAATAGTTGTCTCGACAACTTCAAGAGCAGTTAAATGGTCATTTGATAAACATATGGATGAAAGTGGAATACTTTAGGTTGGATGGGCTTCAGATTGGTTTCACAGATCAGTGCAATATCGAGGGCCGAAGGTCCTGTAATGCTCTATAAACGTTCTATGTTCTCTACTGAAAGAGCGAGCTTCAACAGACTTCTGTAGGGAAAGAATTCACTACCCACAGAGATAAGGAATTTCTCCTCGTCGCTGGTTTAAATTTGCAGCACCTTAATGACCCTCAATTCATCTCATCTCCTACCTGTCGATTAACAGCTGCAGCTTGCAGCATCTGGCAGGAGAAACTTCATAAGAACATAAGAAATAGGAGAGGAAGTAAGGCCATTGGGCCCATCCACTCCATTCTGCCATTCAATCATAGCTGATGGGCATTTCAACGCCACTTGCCTGCACCCTTCCGGTATCCTATAATTCCTTGCGAGATTAAGAATTTATCAATCTCTGCCTTGAAGACATTTAACATCCCGGCCTCCACTGCACTCCATGGCAATGAATTCCACAGGCCCACCACACTCCAGCTGAAGGAACGTCTCCTTTTTTTCCATTCTAAATTGAACACCTCTAATCTCAGGCTGTGCCCACGAGTTCTAGTATCCCCACCTGGCAGAAACAATTTCCCAGACTCCACCCTTTCTAAGCCATGCACTATCTTATAAGTTTGTATTAGACCTCACCTCAATCTTCTAAACTGTAATGAATACAATCCCAGGATCCTCGGCCATTCATCGTATGTTTGTCAATTAGGTCTCATCAGTCTTTCATTGTATTTCCTGCAGAGTAGAAAGATGGTACCTTCTGTTGTGAAGTTGGGTAGTGTATGTGCAAATGTGGAAGCAGGAGGTTAGAAGTTGATGTTGCAAAATTGTAAACTGCTGGGTGGGAAGCATTTTAAAAGATAGTGTTTTCATTTTCCATGCTTAGCATTTTAAAATGCTTCTACATAGGAAGCCTGAACAAAAACATTTGTACCAAAAAGGCCGTACACTTAATAGGCCAAGGAGCAGTTCTGACCAACATCAGCAGATATTTGAATTCAACCAATCAATTTGAACCAGTCACGTAGACACAATAACCCTATTAAATTTAAATCTGATGGTTTTGACAACGTAGGACCAATCTTATTGTCAGAAGTATTGATACGTCATCAAGGGCATATGAGAATGGGCCAGTTGGAAAAAAAATCCCAGTGCGAACTGCCATTCACTGGAAGTAATGGCCCTCAACTCTCAACAGAGACTCACTGACTCTCACAGGCTCCTGTGTGTCTTCGAGAAATAACAACAGAGCCAATGACAGAGAAGGTGTTCCTGACCGAACAATGGATGGAGAATTGAATTGAACTAAATTATCGTCACGTGTACTGAGGCACAGTGAAGTCTTTGCCTTGAGAGTAATACAGGCAGATCACACAGTTAAAAGTAGCATATATAAGTAAACCACAAGCAAGCAGAGGCAAAGGAATAAAACATATCACAACACACATAATCTGACTGTTATTTTTAGAAGCTACATTCTATTTTCTGTTATATAAGTGGGACTCTTTTTATTGGAGAGAGTGAGGACTGCAGATGCTGGAGACCAGAGTTGAAAAATGTGGTGCTGGAAAAGCGCAGCAGGCCAGCCAGCATCCGAGGAGCAGAGGAATCGACGTTTCGGGCATATAAGCCCTTCTTCAGTTGTTCCTGAAGAAGGGCTTATGCCCGAGACGTCGATTCCCCTGTTCCTGGGATGCTTCCTGGCTGGCTGCGCTTTTCCAGCATCACTCGTTTGATTGGAGCAGCATTCCATTCGAATCCTGTTTCATTCAGGAATAGTAAGAAGTTAAAATGGATTTTTTTTCCAGTTGCTAATCGTTTAATTACGTTGCTCACTGTTCCAGCCAGATAAATTAATTGTTATTTCTTCATTTTAAAGTGAGTGTCAGGGATTTATTTCACTTAATCACGAGAAGCAGGTTACACCACTTTTCACACACGGTTTATCGAATATACAGCGGACATGTTTGGTGATGTTTCTTTTTCACTTCTCAAAGGGGTGGTCACCTGCCGCTTTCTAACATTCTGCTTTCAGATGTATAAATGGTTCTGACATTATTGTCTAGAGTCAAAAATTCTTCAGCTGCCTCAGAGTCAATCACATCACTTTGAGAATTTTAAGCCCTTTGTTATCAACAACAGGTCCTCACTCCACAGACCAATCTCACGATCCTTTATGGGAGGGGTTATTCCATGAGTGAAGACTAAACAGGACCGGACTCGACTAGCTGCCAGCCAAATGTACTTTTCCACACATTCCTTCGTGCCATTTCATTTGTAATTAAATAAATAGAACAGACTTTAAAGAAAACTCTTGAAACATGATTTGCAATAAGCCTTGAAGAGAGGATTTAATATTAATTTCGACTATGAAATTTGAGGCAGTCCAGTGAAATATTTAGGTGAGTGTGGCTGTATATGCGCATGCTCCTTCGACAGAAATGGAGCCTTTGCGGACAGACTGTGATGTTTGTCTATTTAACATTGTTCCTTGTTTTTCTGACCTGTGTGTTCCTGTATCTAACTTGGTTTTTAGTGCTTCATTTCTTCAATCTCCAACTAATTCTGAACACATCATTTAGAACTTAGTATGTTTATGATTCGGGGTATAATACACAGAAAGAAGCGATCTACATTTATAATCCATAAGTTGAAAACACGAAAGAGTTAAAGCAACTGAGCTGTTGGTACAGAGTTTCTGCTCTGAGTGTTGCGTGAGCATTGTTTCGGATAAAGTGCTGGCATTGTTTGTGTTCTGAAGCTGGATTGATTTTTTTTATTGAAACACATGTTACATACAAGTGTTTTAATAGGATGTATTTGTTTCGACTACTTAACTTCGTGTAATTGGTCAATCTTTGTTGCATTGTCAAAACAAAACGTGCACTGTTTTTCTGTTTCTGTCAGAGTCACCTCATTGAAAACAAACCAACTCAAAATGTCACCTTACAAGACAGATTTCCGTCTTGGTGTTGACTGGTTCCATTATTCAAGGCCGTCGCAGTAAAACACTGAATTGGGAATTTCTCTGGAATCAGAGCAAATTTGGGGGTCTTCTCTAACCAGGAATGTGTTGTGCTGATGCAAATGCATATGCCCTCCTCATCATTTCATGGCGTTCACAATCAGGACGAAGGGATATTTCATCACATTCTTCAACTCCTTTCTGAACATAGTCTGAGTCACGGCATAAATTGCAGTGTTGATGCAACAGCTCAGCAACTGCAACATGAATCCCAATTCTTGCACAAAGTCTGGAATATATATAATCAAAGCTGCCACATACATCATACGGCTATATATTGAAATCAGCATTAACATTGACCATAATATGATGAAATTAGCAGAGATGACAAATAGTAGAATGATGGCTCTCCTTCGACATTCCATCTCTGGGTCTCTGGGATTCTCCCCGCTGCTGTGATTCCGGAGTCTCTTCCGGGCTCTGCTAGTCACTAAAATAAGTCTGACAGTTAATGCGTTGAGGATCAGGATGATGACAAATGGGAGACATGGTGTTAGAATGTGATGGAGAAATTCAATTGCAACCCAAGCCTTTGAATACCTGGTATCAGACACAACATGGCAGAACCAAGGCATGTTCTGAAGTTGATACCATTCTGTTAACATGAAATACCAGAAAATATTCTTTGAACAGCTCAGTGCAGTCACTGTTAAGAGAACCACGACCACAGTTTTCTCAGTACAATATCTACTTTTCAGCTTCTGGATACAAATGGCCACAAATCTGTCAAAGGTGAATGTGACGGTGAACCAGACAGAACAGTCAGTGACTGCATAAAGCAGGACAGCATGTATATTGCACACGGGGAGTTGGGTCAGAAAGGAGAAGTGTTCCCGAAAGACAACAGGAATATGTCTCAATATCAGGTCCAGTATAACGACCAGAAGATCCGCCACTGCCATGGCCACCAGGTAGCGAGTGATGCACTTAGAGAGACCGCACTTTCCCCGACACACGACAACAATAGTCAGTACATTGACTGTGAGGAATGTGAACTCACAATGTTGATATACATTCAAACTTCGTGCAAACTTACCATTTTGATGGAGTAACATGTGGCATTTGGAAACAAGTTAGTCTCTCTAGCCCTGAAGTGAATGAGTCTGTCAGTTCGATGGAGATTGGAGTCAACGCATTGGAATGAAATTGACCATAAATTAAACTTGACATTTTTGTATCCCATACATTCAGAAATAAGGAGCTGCTCATAACCCAATAGTGAGAATGGAGTAATTAACCATATCCAACACAGTCCTCTGGGTCACACTGAGACCAATTCACAGAGTTAACCTGAAAGTCAGTGCTGTGTACAGAGATCTGCCTAGTCTTGAAAAAATGACATCAGTAAACAGAAGGCACTTAATTTTGATACCGTCCAGACATTTCTGATTAACTTCCAGTGTTAATAGTGTAGGTAGATATACTCACCAGGGACTCCAATCACAGCCAGGACAGGGTAGTAGCCAGCTTGAGCAATCTGCAGTATGTAATATATCCGATCCGATAAGGATAATGGGAGGAAGCCGTTATAATGTTCAAGCATATAATACGCCCATGATATACCCCGCCCCATTGCTGTGAGATTCCCAACTATTGATCTCAGGTTTGACTCCATTGTGGCAACACTTCCATCCATTTCTCTCTGATTGCTTTCTCACCTCTCCTTTTCCAACGGTTGTTCCCTGGTAATGCCAGATGTGATGTTTCCATTGACGATATGCACTCCTATAGCCAAGGCTGTTGCTCATATATAGAGGGCTGTGCCCTCTACAGAGAAATGCTTAGGATCTGCAGGGATTCGGATTAATTCCAGTCACTGAAACAAACAAGTTTGGTTAACTCATGTTAAGTAAGTTTGCTTTTTTAAAAAATTCTGACATAATTATGTTTAACGTTAACTGAGTCACAGGTGGGGGTGGTGTCTGAGTATCATTGAGGGAAGGGACAGAACAGAATCATTAGATTAAATTACTTAGAGTGTGGAAACAGGCCCTTCAGCCCAGCAAGCCTAAACCGACCCACCAAAGCGCACCCACCCAGACCCATTCCCCTACATTTAGATCTGCACCGAACACTACGGGCAATTTAGCATGGCCAATTCACATAACCTGCACATTTGTGGACTGTGGGAGTAAACCGGAGCACCCGGAGGAAACCACGCAGACACGGGGAGAATGTGCAAACTCCACACAGTCAGTCGCCTGAGGCGGGAAATGAACGCGGGTCTCTGGCGCTGTGAGGCAGCAGTACTAACCACTGTGCCGCCCACTAATCTCTGAACAGCCCAGGTCATTCTTACTTAATCTGACAGAGAGGGCAAAAGATCAAGTGATTTTGTGCTTCCTGAATGGGAGAGGACTTTTTCTGTATCAAAAAATCATTCATTGCTAATAGTGTCTGGAGAGGATTACGGGAACAAGTACATAGACAAATATATAAAAAATGTGTCTTTTGAATCTTGGTGGGAAATAAAGTGGGTTAATTATGGATCAGTAAGACCGCATTGTGATGTGTGAAACTCTGATAGGACTGGGTATACATTTCAAAAGGGTGTGTTATTCAGCTCAGGGTCCATGATAATTTGATGACAGGTGATACAACCATCAGAACATGGTGATCAATGTTTTCCCTCTCAATGAAACCGACAGCACCAAAATATGTGTGTTATCATTTAGAGAGAATCTAACTCTGGCCCTGCTGTACAATGGACTAAGCATCACTAAATCCCCACATGAACAACATCCTCATTGTTACCTTTGAGAGAGAAAATAAGTAGCGAGCCCTTGACCTTCAATGATGTTGCCATCACTTAATGCCTGCACTATCAACATCCCGGGGTTCCCATTGAGAGATGATAGAACCATCGTTCCCTTGACATTCAAAGGTGTCACCATTACTGCAAAGCCTCAAATTCAATATCCTGGGCGTTACCATTGAGAAGGAATCAAACCACGGCCCACTGAACTTTCATAGGTGTTACCATCACTGATGCACCTCAACATCTTTGAGGTTTAAGTTGAGAGATAATCTAACAATTGCCCCTTGACGTTCAATGGGTTTGACTCACATCAGCAATCAACATCCTGGCGATTACCATTGAAAAGGAACTGAAGTAGAGCCAGACATATCAATCCTGCGGCTACAAGAACACATAAGGTGGGAAATCCTGTAGAAAAGAATTACCCTCCCCGACCACGCCCCACCTTCACAACACCTGTCCAACTCTCGACACGGCAAAAGCCAGGAGTGTGATTAAATGTCCACAAAGCTCTTAGTCTGGCCTGATCAGAGCTTTGCAAAGCCTCAGAAGTACATCTCTGTTTTTATAGTCACATCCTCTTGGGCTGCTTGACGACATTGCAGTTCCCTTCCGATCTACCGTTTCAAACTTCAAATTAATCTTAACAGAAACCTGAGCGAAGAGTCCCAAGTCCTTTTGTACTTCATATTTTTGAAGTATATTCCTATTCTGAAAATCATACATGAGTCTATTTTTGGAACCAAAGTGCGTGACCTCCCATTTGCCCATGTTGTATTCCATCTACCATTCGTTGCCCACTCTCCCAGCATGTCTAATTCTACCTGAATCTCCCTGCCTCCTCAACACTATCCGTCCCTTCACCTATCTTTGCATTATCTTCATATAGGTGGCTCGCCACCATCGTGCCAAGGAGAAAGACAATAAATGGTGAGGCCAGAAAATGACGCACACGTCCTGTCAGCGATATTTGTGAAAAAGGACATCCATCAGACACATCTCAAGGATGAGTTGCACGTGATAATTTACGCAGATCACTGTGCATTAATTTCTCCATCACATTCTAACACCATGTCTCCCATTTGTCATCATCCTGATCCTCAACGCATTAGTCTGTCAGTTCGATGGAGATTGGAGTCAATACATTGGAATGAAATTGACCATAAATTAAACTTGACATTTTTGGATCCCATACATCCAGAAATAAGGGGCTGCTCATAACACAATTGTGAGAATGGAGTAATTAACCTGATCCTACACAGTCCTCTGGGTCACACTGAGACCAATTCACAGAGTTAACCTGAAAGTCAATGCTGTGTACAGAGATCTTCCTAGTCTTAAAAAATGACAGAAGGCACTTAATTTTGATACCGCCCAGACATTTTTGATTAACTTCCAGTGTTAATAGTGGAGTCAGATATACTCACCAGGAACTCCAATCACAGCCAGGACAGGATAGTAGCCAGCTTGAGCGATCTGCAGTATGTAATATATCCGATCCGATAAGGATAATGGGAGGAAGCCATTATAATGTTCAAGCATATAATACGCCCATGATATACCCCGCCCCATTGCTGTGAGATTCCCAACTATTGATCTCAGGTTTGACTCTATTGTGGGAACACTTCCATCCATTTCTCTCTGATTGCTTTCTCACCTCTCCTTTTCCAACTGATCTTCTCTGGTAATGCCCGATGTAATGTTTCCATTGACGATATGCACTCCTACAGCCAAGGCTGTTGCTCATATATAGAGGGCTGTGACCTCTCCAGAGAAACGCTTAGGATCTGCAGGGATTGAAATTAATTCCAGTCACTGAAACAAACAAGTTTTGTAAACTCATGTTAAGTCTGTTTTTTTAAGTTTGACATAATTACGTTTAAAGTTAACTGAGTCGCAGGTGGGGGTGGTGTCTGAGTATCACTGAGGGAAGGGATAGAACAGAATCATTAGATTAGATTAATTACAGTGTGGAAACAGTCCCTTCGGCCCACACCAACCCGCCGAAGCGCACCCACCATCCCATTACCTTACATTTCGCCCTGCACCAAACACTATGGACAAATTGGTTTGGCCAAATCACCTAACCTGCACGTTTTTGGACTGTGGGAGGAAACCGGAGCACCCAGAGGAAACCCACGCAGACGCGGGGAGAACGTGCAAACCCCACACAGTCAGTCGCCTGAGGCGGGAAATGAACCCAGGTCTCTGGCGATGTGAGGCAGCAGTACTCACCACTGTGCCGCCCACTAATCTCTGAAGAACCCAGGTCAATCTTTCTTAATCTGACAGAGAGGGCAAAAGATCAATGGGAGAGGACTTACTCTGTATCGAAAAATCAGTCATTGCTACTAGTGTCTGGGGAGGATTGCACGAACAAATATATCGACAAATGTACAAAAAATGAGCCATTTGATTCTCGATGGGAAATAAAATGGGTTAATTATGGATCAGCAAGACCGCATTGTGATGTGTGATGTGTGAAACTCTGATAGGACTTTGTATACATTTCAAAAGGGTGTGTTAATCAGCTCAGGCTCCATGATAATTTGATAACAGGTGAGACAGCCATCATACCATAATGATCAATGTTTTCCCTCTCAATGAAACCGACAGCATCAAAATCTGTGGTTTATCAATGAGAGAGGATCTAACTCAGGCCCCTGATGTACAATGGACTAAGCATCACTAAATCCCCACATGAACAACATCCTCGTTGTTCCCTTTGAGAGAGAAAATAAGTAGCGAGCCCTTGACCTTCAATGATGTTGCCATCACTTAATGCCTGCACTATCAACATCCCGGGGTTCCCATTGAGAGATGATAGAACCATCGTTCCCTTGACATTCAAAGGTGTCACCACCATTGAAAAGCCTCAAATTCAATATCCTGGGCGTTACCATTGAGAAGGAATCAAACCACGGCCCACTGAACTTTCATTGGTGTTAACATCACTGATGCACCTCAACATCTTTGAGGTTTAAGTTGAAAGATAATCTAACAATTGCCCCTTGACGTTCAATGGGTTTGACTCACATCAGCAATCAACATCTTGGCGATTACCATTGAAATGGAACTGAAGTAGAGCCAGACATATCAATCCTGCGGCTACAAGAACACATAAGGTGGGAAATCCTGTAGAAAAGAATTACCCTCCCCGACCACGCCCCACCATCTCAACACCTGTCCCACTCTCGACACGGCAAAAGCCAGGAGTGTGATTAAATGTCCACAAAGCTCTTAGTCTGGCCTGATCAGAGCTTTGCAAAGCCTGAGAAGTACATCTCTGCTTTTATAGTCACATCCTCTTGGGCTGCTTAACGACATTGCAGTTCCCTTCCTCTCTACCGTTTCAAACTTCAAGTTAATCTTAACAGAAAACTGGGCGAAGAGTCCCAAGTCATTTTGTACTTCATATTTTTGAAGTATATTCCGATTCTGAAAATCATACATGAGTCTATTTTTGGAGCCAAAGTGCGTGACCTCCCATTTCCCAATGTCGTATTCCATCTACCATTCGTTGCCCACTCTCCCAACATGTCTAATTCTACCTGAATCTCCCTGCCTCCTCAACACTATCCGTCCCTTCACCTATCTTTGCATTATCTTCATATAGGTGGCTCGCCACCATCGTGCCAAGGAGAAAGACGATAAATGGTGAGGCCAGAAAATGACGCACACGTCCTGTCAGCGATATATGTGAAAAAGGACATCCATCAGACACATCTCAAGGATGAGTTGCACGTGATAATTTACGCAGATCACTGTGCATTAGTTCGTGTGTCTTAATGAGGAAGAAAGGACACTTGTATAGGACATCGAACAGTGCAGCAAAGGAACAGTCCCTTCGGCCCATCATGCCTGTGCAGACTATGCTCGTTTTTGGTCCATAACTCTTTAATCCAAACCTATTCAAGCAGCTGCCTAAATCCCCTTCAAATGTTGTTCCTGTATCAGCTTCTATTACCATCCCTGGCAGCACCTTCCAGGCACCTTCCACTCGCTGCGTAATAAAACAACTTATCTTGTACATTTCCTTTAAAACAATTCTCCCTCTTCACTTCAACCAATGCCCCTCATACTTGACCTTACCACTCTGGGAAATAATCTGTGATCACCAATGCGCCTCATTTCTCTATATGCTCCGGTTTCCTCCCACAATCCAAACATGTGCAGGTCCGGGTGAATTGGCCATAGTGTTCAGGTGCATTATTCAGGGATAATTGTAGAACATAGATAGAATAGAGAACATTGAGATTACAGCGTAGTCCAAGCCCTTTCGACCTCAATGTTGTGTTGAACTGTGGAACCAATCTGAAACCCATCTATCCAACACTATTGCATCATCATCCAGATGTTCACATCATGACCATTTGAACACCCTTAATGTTGGTGAGTATAATAGTGTTACAGGCAGGGCATTCCACGTCCTTACAACTCTCTGAGATTAGAACCTACTCTGACATCTGCCCTATATTTATCACACCTCATTTTAAAGCTATGTCCCCTTATGCTAGACATACCAGATGGCAAAAACGATATAATTGTCCAACCGATCTAATCCTCTGATCACCTTGTACATCTCTATCAAGTCACCACTTTATCTCTTCTCTCTTACGAAAGCAGCACTCAAGTCTCTCAGCCTTTCCTCATATGAACTTCCCCCCCACACCAGGCAGAATTCTGGTAAATGTCCTCTGCATCCTTTCCAATGCTTCGATATACTTCCTATCACGCGGCCACACCAGAGTTTTGTACAACAGCAACATGACCTCATGGTTCCGAAACTCAATCCCTCGACCAATAAAAGCTAACACACCTTATTCCTTCTTATCAACGCTATCGACCTGGGTTGCAACTTTCACGAATCTATCCACATTGACACCGACATTACTGTTCATTCACATTACTAAGAATCTTGCCGTTAGCCCTGTACTCTGTATTTCTGTTACTCCTTCCAAAGTGATTCACCTCACACTTTTCCAACTCTCACCCAGCTCTTTAGTTTATCTCTATCCCTCTGTAACATACAACATCCATCTGCAATATCTGCAAATCCACCAATATTAATGTCATCCGTAAATTGACTAACCCATAATTTTGCGCCCTCATCCAGGTCATTTATAAAAGATGAAGACCAGCAGTGGCTCCAAAACAAGTCCTTGCGGTATATCACTAGTGCCTGAAAGCCAGAATGAGCATTTCCAATCAACCACCACCATCTGTCTCCTTACAGCTCGCCAACGTCTGATCCAAAGCGCAAAATCACCCTTAATCCCATGCCTCCATATTTTGGACAGTAGCCTCCCATGGGGGATCTTATCAAACGCTTCACTGAAATCCATATACACCTCACCGACTGCAGTGCGCTCATCCACCTGTTTGGTCAACTTCTCAAAGAACTCAATAAGGTTCGTGAGACACGACCTACCCTTCACGAAACCATATTGACAATCCCTAATCAAATCATTCCTTTACTGATGATTATAAATCCTACCACTTACAGTCCTTACCAGCACTTTACCCACAACCGAAGTAAGGCTCTCTGGTCTATAAGTACCAGGGTTGTCTCTACTCCTCTTCTTGAACAACGTAGAGAGCGTGTTCCTGGGAAAACACAGCAGGTTAGACAGCATCCGAGGAGCAGTAGAATTGAAGTTTAGGGCAAAAGTTCTTCATCCTTCCTGATGAAGGACTTATGCCCGAAACGTCGATTCTCCTGCTCCTCGGATGCTTCCTGACTGGCTGTGTTTTCCCAGCAACACACTTTCGACTCTGATCTCCAGCATCTGCAGTCCTCACTTTCTCCTTCTTGAACAAGGGGACAACATTTGCTGTCCTCCAGGCTACTGGCACTATTTCTGCAGCAATGACGACATAATCATCAAAGCCAGAGTCTCTGCAATCACCTCCTGTCTGCCCAAGGAATCCAAAGATAAATCCCACCCAGCCCAGTGGATTCATTTATTTTCACACTTTCCAAAATTGCTAGCACTTGCTCCTCGTGAATCTCAATCCGCTCGAGTGCAATGACCTGCATCTCAGTTTTCTTGATAATGTAGTCTTTTTCCTGTGTGAATACTGATGAAAAAATGTTCATTTAATGCCTCTCCTATCTCTTCGGACACCATGCACAACTTCCCACTACTGCCCTTGAATGGCCTTAACCAGATTCGAGTCATTGATTTCCCCTGACAGACCGAGAGAGAGTTTTACTGCTTTCCATGGTCCTGCCTGCCAAATATTTCTCATGTCCCCGCCACCTCTTCTTAGCTCTCTCTTTCATGTCTTCATCACTAACTTGTATCTCACAAGCGCCCTAACTGAGACCTCATGTCTCATCTTTACATGTGCCTCCTTCTTCCTCTTGAGAAGAGCTTCATCAGTAGACAACGGTTCCCTCGCTTGACCACTTCCTCCATGCCTGACAGGTACATACTTGACAAGGAAATGCCGTAGCTGTTCCGAGAATAAGCTCCACATTTTAGTTTGTGTCTGTTCCCTACTTTGTTCCTTCCCCATCCTGTGCATCTTGTCTAATCGCATCATAATTGCCTTCGCCCCAGCCGGAACTCTTGCCCTGCAGTACATACCTAGCCTTTTCTATCACTGAAATAAACATAACCAAATTATTGCTATCCAATTGTGCTCACCTCCTCCAACTCTAACACCTGGTCTGTCTCATTACCCAGTACCAAATTCAATGTGGCCTCGACTTTTGTTCGCCTATCTGCATAGTCAAGAAACACTCCTGCACGCATTGGACAAAAACTGACACATTTAAAGTACTCAAACTAACGCGTTTCCAATCAATATTTGGAAAGCTTAAGCCTCCATTGCAAATACCCTGTTACTTTCTCTCCTGTCCTGAATGAGTTTTACAAGCTTCTCCTCTTCGGCTATCCAACTTTTTGGAGGCCCAGAGACAACTCCCATCAGGGTGACCTCTCTGTTCTGGTTTCTGACTCAGTCGATCCTACCGCAGTGGACATTTTTTCAGATGTCTGTTCTGCAACCGGAATACTGTCCTTGAATAACGATGCCACACCTCCCCCTCTTTGAGCATCTTCCCTGTTCTTACTGAAACATCAAAATCCCGGGAAACTGCAACAACCATTCCTATGCCTGCTCTATCCAAATCTTTGAAATATCCATAACATCGAAGCCCCAGGTAGCAACCATGATGCAACATCACCCACCTTATTCCGGATTCTCCTGGCATTGAAGTAGACGCACTCAACCCACCATCCTGTCTGCCAGTACACTCCTACAACCTTGAAATCTTAATCACGACCTAACTCCACTCGACCTCCTCCTGTACACTGGAGCTACAATTCAGGTTACCATCCTCCTGGTGAATTAGTTTGAAGACTCCAGAAGAGCATTAGAACATTTCCCTCTCAGGATATTGATACCCCTATGATTCAGGTGTAGACCATCCTGTTTGTATAGGTCGCACCCTCATCTGAATGAACCCCAATTATCCAAGTATCTGAATCCTCCCTTCCACATCTTCCTTTTTGCCACGTGTTGGACTGCTGTCTCTCCCTCTTCCTCTCCTCGTTAGTACGTTGGTTCTAGCTCCTTGAATATTTGCCTTACGTCTCCATCCTTTTTCTGATATATGTGGTTGGTGGCTATGTGGAACACGACTTGGGGCTACTCCTTCTCCCACTTAAGGATCCCAAAAATGCGACCCGAGACATCACGGGTCCTGGAATCCGGGAGGCAACACACCAACCGCGGGCCTCGCTCATTCCCATAGAATCTCTTATCTGTCCCCCAATTATGAACTCCGCAATGATTAATGCTCTACTCCTCTCCCGCCTACCACTTTCCCTTCTGAGCATCAGAGACAGACTCTGCCAGAAAACTAAACCCCATGGCTTAATCCTGGCAAGTCCCAGCTTCCAACAATATCCGAAATGGTATTCTTGCGATACAGGGGAATGGCCACAAGAGATCCTTGCATGAACTGCTTCTTACCGCTTCTAACAGTCACCCATTATCTTCAATTCTAGGATAACTACTTCCCTGGAGCTTTTATTGGTAACTGTTTCTGCCTCCCGAATGATTCTGAGTTTATCCAGTTCCAGCTTCAATACGCTAACTCTGTCTGCAAGGAGCTGGATCTGACTGCGCCTCCTGAAGGTGCACATAGCTGGCACGTTAATGGTGACCCTCACCTCAAACCTCTCTTCGGAGGAAGATTACACTGCCTGCACTTCCAACCCTTCTAACTTCCCTCGGTATGAAATGACAGCAATAAAAGCTGACCTGATTTCCCTCGAGTGATGAAAGGATAAAGGAGGTGATTGGTGGAAGGCCCAAAAACAACTATATTCTTGTGCGGTCCAGGCCAGTGAAAATGCTCTTGGATTTTAGCTTCAGTTTTTGTCACCCCTAAATGACCACATAGAGTCAGCTTGTGCGCTATTTGCAACACCTTTCTATAAATAAATGGCAACTCGATTTGATGAATATCTGCCTATTTCTCATCTGCCTGAATACGTGATGCTCTCCATTCCTAGTTATGACGTCATTTTTACGATAACAACGTTGAGGGATACATTCAGATTATTTTTCTGGTTATGCATTTTGATGCAGTTGTTTTAAATTTTCATCTTTCTGCTGTAACTCAGTTAATTTCTCTGAGCTAAAGATGTCTGCTGTGTGATTTATTTCTCATGCTTGTGTCATCCATTAGATCAAAAAGAGTATGTGATAATTCCACTTCAATTTCCTATTCTGTGCTCTTTGACCTTTCCTGTTTCATCTGGTTGAGTTGAATTGAATTGTGTTGATTGTCACGGGTACCGAGGCATAGTGAAAAGCTATGTCTTGTGAGCAATATCGGCAGATCACAGATTTAAGTAGCTTAGATAAGAAAATAATAGGTCAACAGTGGCAAAATCAAAAACATAGGTACAGGCGAATGCTTACAGTTTATGAGTACATTCAGTATTCCAACAAGAGATGGATGTTTTTTAATGAAACTGGCTGGTGCATGTGTTCAGGCTTCTGTACCTTCACCTCCATGGTAGAGTCTGTAGAAAAGTATTGCCAGGGTAGGATGGATCTTTGGGAATGCTGGTGCCTTTCCTTGACAGCCGGCCTGGTAGATGGATTCTATAGATGGGAGGTTGGCCTTTGTGATTGTCCGGGCCGAGTTCACCACTCTCTGTAACCATCCACAATCTTGACTGGTACAGATGCCGTACCAGGGAGTGGTACACCCAGACAGAATGTCCACAATGGCGCACATTTAAAAGCTGACAAGGGTATTCACCATCATGCCAAATTTCCTCAGCTGCCTGAGGAAGAAGAGGCGCTGAAGGGCCTTTGTAACCAGTGCGACCACATGAAGAGTCCAAGAAAGCTTGTTGTGGATGACCACTCCCAGGAGCTTGACACTCTCCATTCGTTCCACCTCTGTGCTGATAATGTGTAGGTGGACATGAGTAACATACCGCCAAAAGCAATTTTCTGACTTTGCAACCTCCTTGCCACACATTCCGGAGAAATCCCAGGATACGTGGCCTGCAATAATTCAATTGTCTAAATTCCCACTGGCTTTTCAATCACAGTCAGCAGCACACCTACCGATGAATTCGCTGTATCATTGCCATTCCTGATGAAAGGCCTATGCCCGAAACTTCGATTCTCCTACTCCTCGGATGCTGCGTGATCTGCTGTTCATTTCGCATTGACAAATTCTCGACTCTGATCTCTTGCACCTGCACTCCACACTTCCTCCTGTATCATTACCAAGGACAGATTGAACTCCTGGAGGTGCGAGTTTGTTCAGTGCTCCTACCCAGACTTCTCCACTGTACACTAGGCACACGAGCCTCACTTCACATAATTGAGCACTTCTTGTCTCACCGTGAGTTCCCATTGCTAGCACATTTTCTGCCAATAGTCGTTCTGTGTTGGATAACTCCTCATCTTTCAACAGCACAGATTGAGAGCATCCTGTGTCTCTTACTATTGTAACCTCTGCAGCTGCTGCTCCTGGCCTATGTGAATACATTGTACCTTGGCTACTATTTGGATTTAGAAGATCTTGCACTTCCTCCTTGACCAACCTCCGACTAGCTTGAACATTCTGATGCAGCTTTGTAACCTCCACTGTGCTTTCCAACAAAGTTCACTGGCTAATCCTGTTTTCCTCTCTTTTTGTCCTTTCCTCCTTCTCTTTTTCTATCTCTTCTCTCTCTCTTTCTCACATCAGAATCTCTCCTGAGGGGACACACTCTCTCAGCATTGGCCCTGAGAAGCCCGTTGAGAAACTTGGACGTTCCAATGAGATTACTTCTCATTTTTTCGAAACTCCGGGGAGCAGAGTTCCGAGACGTTCATAAGACATTCTCTCCACATCAGAGATTACACTAGTGAGTCTTCCCTGAACTACCCACAATGACGTATCTTTACTTTAAAAAGGGAACAAAACTGCTCACAGTACTCCAGATTTCATATACGAACACTTTATAAACTCTTAGAGTTTTAGAGTTTTACACCACGGAACTGAGTCTTCAGTCCAAAATATCTGTGCCGACCAAATATCCTCAATTGGTCTCATCCCATTTACCAGCATTTGGCCTAAATCCTTCAAAACCCTTCCTATTCATGCCCCCAATCAGATTCCAGTTAAATTTTGTTATTGTATCAGCCTCCACCACTTCCTCTGGCAGTCCATTTCATGCAGACATCACCCTCTGTGTGAAAACATTGCCCCTTAGGTCCCTTTTAAATCTTTCCCATCTCACCTTAAACCTGTGCCAACTACTTTTGGACTTCCCTGCCCGAGGGAAAAAAACGTTGTCTCTTCACCTTATCTGTACTTCTCATGATTTTGTGAACGTCGAAAGGTTACCCCTCAGCCTCGGACGCTCCAGTGAAAGCATCCCCGGTGTGTTCAGCCTCTCCATGAAGATCAAACCCTCCAACTTTCTTGTAAACCTTTTCTGAACACTTTCAAGTTTAACAAAACATTTCCAACAACGGGGGGAGCCGAACTGAAAACACAGAAGTGGCCCACCCAATGTGCAGCTGCAGCGTGACATCTCAACTCCTATACTCAACGTACAGAACAATAAGGTTAAGTTCACCAAAATAGTCATTCACCACCCTGTCGACCTATAACTAAATCTTCACGAAACTATGATCGTGAGCTCGAAGCTCTCTTTGTTCAGCAACACTCCCCAAAATACTCCCATTAAGTGTATTAGTCCTTACCAAATATGCATTTCCAAAATGCAGAACCTCACAGTTTACTAAATAAAACTCCACCCAGTCTTGCAGGAAGACTTCCCTACTCCTTGAAATAAAAACCAACATTCCGTGTGCTTTCCTGCTGACACTGTGTGCTGGCTCTCCGTGTTTCACTCAATTCCTTCCGTGCTCCAGATTTCTTCCTTCGAATAACATTCTGTTCCTTTGTTGTCAGTTCCAAAATGACCAACTTCGTATCTTCAATGTCAAATCCAGCCCCACCCTTTGACTCTGAAGGACTTTCTCCAAGCTGACTTAAAACTCTCTGCAGGACACATTTGTTTTAAGAATCCCACGCCCACTGAGTGTTTTACCCTTTGTGCATCCCAATTACATCCGGGGACTTCGAAATGTCCTAGAATTATTACCCAACTAGTTTTACATTTCTCTGTGATTTGCCAACATATGTGTCCTGCTTTGACTTCGTGACTGTATCAGCGTTTATAGAACACGCCCATCAACGCAGTTGCCCTCTGTGTTGTGTTCTACTCATATCATATGACATTGTGGTTGCTCCGCCCACCCCCTTTATGCACTTCCCTTCTCAGTTAAAGATTGTGCATCCCCAGCTATTGAGACGCTTGTCTATACCCTCCACCAAAAATATCATTGAGACATTACCTCAAACTACCAACACCCTCAACTCATCTGCTTGCACTGGTGTGTAAAAGCATAGCGTCAAACGTTTCATCACATCAGGCTCCCTATCTTTAATTTAACTCTCAGCAGTTGCCTCAGGATGATTTGAGATGATTTCCTTCACGTCACTCCTTTGGATTTCGATTCCAGCAATGCCACCTATTTCCCACATCCTTACCGCTGCGCCTGCTCCCTTTCAAGATACGACAAGGTCCGGTGTCAAAATCCACCTCAAACCTGGCTATGTGCACTCCCAAGCTGGGACAATCGTGCGTGCTGGCCTGGCTGTACGTGTCGTTGAATCAGCGTCCACTAATCACACCTGTATGGCAGGGAAAGAAGCATCCTGCTCTGAGTGCTGGAATCCAGCCAGTCCATCAATATAGAAGGGGATAGAGGAAGTTCAATCAATCAGGAATCTGTCAATTGACAGTTCAACTATGAAAGTTCCACTGGTTACTTCTTCCGAATACTTTATAAAGAATGATCCACAGACCTTTGATTTAGTTAAATTGTTATTACGCTCATTTCATCCATCTGACCTGATTTGCGTTCTCTCTTATTTCCATTTCATACCTAATAATAGCGCATTATTGACAACTCTAACAGATCATCCAGTGAGAACATGGCTGACCTCATCATCCTCAATTCCGTTCTCCTGTCTTTCTCCCCCTGTGCCCTTTATCACTCTCTCTCTCTCTCTCTTTATCTTTTATCTCTCTCTCTCTCTCTCTCTCTCCCCCTCTCCCCACCCCCCACTCCCCTTCTCTCTCACTCTCTCTGTTCCTGCTCTCTCAGACCTCTGCGGAAAAGAATCCCAGAGACTGACTTCTACAGAGATAAAAAATCCCTCATCGTCTCTTTATCAAGTTTTCTTATTTTGAGGTCACACCCTCAATTTATCGAGTCTCCTCCCTGTCAATGAAGCGCCGTAGCTCACAACAACTCCAGGAAGAAAACAAATTGGATTTTGCAAGGCTTTCATTCTATTTCCTGCAGAGTAGTTTGAACCAGCTACTAAGGTACCAATACCCGAGTAAATTTCAATCTGATGGTTTTGATTCCATAGGACAAATCTCATTGGAGGAAATATAAATACGTCATTGCGCGTATAAAAAATGGGGACAGTTGAAGGAAGACCCCAGAGCTAACTGTCGTTTGCTTGAGCTCAGAGCCCTGAGCTCTCAGGAGAGAATCGTTGACTCGGACAGCTTCCTTTCTGTCTTGGAGAAAGCATCAGTTAAATAACAACGGGATTAACGATGTAGAAGGGACAGAACATTCTGGAAGACACATAACCTGGGTGTAATTTCGAGAAAAAAAATGAGGACTGCAGATGCTGGAGATCAGAGCTGAAAATGTGTTGCTGGAAAAGCGCAGCAGGTCAGGCAGCATCCAAGGAGCAGGATAATCGATGTTTCGGGTATAAGCCCTTCTTCAGGAATGGGGACAGTGTGCCAAGCAGGTTAAGACAAACGGTAGGGAGGAGGGACTTGGGGGAGGGGCGTTGGAAATGCGATAGGTGGAAGCAGGTCAATATAAACCAACTGACTCGGACAGCTACATTGACTACACCTCCACCCACCCTTCCCCCTGTAAAAACGCCATCCCATATTCCCAATTCCTTCGTTTCTGCCGCATCTGCTCCCAGGAGGACCAGTTCCAAGACCGTACAGCCCAGATGGCCTCCATCTTCATAGACCGCGTTTCCACCCAGACATGATCGATGATGCTCTCCACCGCATCTCCTCCACTTCCTGCTCCTACGCCCTTGAGCCCCGCCCCTCCAATCTCCTCCAGGACAGAACCCCACTGGTCATCAACTACCACCCCACCAACCTCCATATACATCGTACCATCTGTCATCATTTCCACCACCGCCAAACGGACCCCACCACCAGCGATATATTTCCCTCCCCTCCCCTATCAGCGTTCCGAAAAGACCACACCTCCATGACTCCCTTGTGAGGTCCACACCCTCAACCAACCCAACCTCCACTCCCAGCACCTTCCCCTGCAAACGCAAGAAATGCAAACTTTGCGCCCACAACTCCCCCCTCACTTCCCTCCAAGGCCCCAAGGGATCCTTCCATATCTGCCACAAATTCACCTGCACCTCCACACACATCATCTACTACATCCGCTGCACCAGATGTGGCCTCCTCATATAGGAGAGATAGGCTGCTTACTTGCAGAACGTTTCAGAGAACACCTCTGGGACACCCGGACCAACCAACCCAACCATCCCGTGGCTCAAAACTTCAACTCCCTCTCCCACTGCACCAAGGACATGCAGGTCTTTGGACTCCTCCATCGCCAGACCTTGGTCAGTCAGAACATATTCCCATCGGCAAGAAGCTGAAGCAAGATGATTCGCTGCTGTCATACCACTATTCACAACAACAGGAACAGTATCTTACCATGACAGGCACAGTTGTCCCTGCTACCTACAGAATCAAGGTTCTCTCTCCTCAGAGCACAGCACTTGTCCATTGACTTATATAACAGATGTTTCATGCCTGCGGTTAGTTTTGCTAATATTTCTGTTACATGCAATTACAGAGAGAAGCACACATTTTTTTTTCAGCAAACTGGTTTTGGTCAAGTCTCCCAACATACATTCGTAACAAGAACATTGTTCCCATAATGCCCGATTTCAGTAACTAATGTTATCACTGGGAAAAGCTGTTCCTCAGTACCGGTGTAAGTATGCATGTGCCGTTGTATGCGGTGACTCATAAACTTCTCACCAGAGTGCATTTGAGTACATGTGACGATAAAGCTAATTCATTAATTAATCACCATATACTGAAGAATTGTTGGTTGTCATCAATAGAAGCGTTGAGTTAAAACCCTGGAGAGATCACCTTTTAGAACTGAATACATTGACGGTCATGTGTACAATATGGAGAAAAAGATGTATAAATTTGTATTCAAAAGTTGAAAACACAAATGAGTTATACCTACAGAGGTACTGATATACAGATTCAACGATGTGTTGTGTGATAGTTGTTTTGGGTACAGTCCTGATGGGTGTTTTGTGTACTGTGCTAAAGCCGCAATGAGATTTTATTCAAATCTTATTCAAATCTGTCTCTGAATGTCTTCAAACTAATATCTAAATAGGATGGATTTGCTTTAACTGTTTAACTTAATTTAATTTGTCAATAAACTTCGCGGCATGGTTTAATTGATCAGCATTTTCTGACTGTTTCATTCAGAGTCATCTCAGTGAAAACCAAAAGCAATACAAAATGCTTTCTATGAAACCAGGAGTCAGTCTGGGTGCTCAGCGGTTCTGCAGCTTACGGTCATCACAAACAAATATAGAATTGGCTTATCTCTGGAATCAGAGGAATATTGGGGGTCTTGTGCTCCGCTGATGCAAATACATTTGCCTCCTTATCGTTTCATGACATTGACAATCAGAACGAAGGGATATTTCACCACATTCTTCAATTCCCTTCTGAACATAGTCTGGGTCACTGCATAAATTGCAGTGTTGGTGCAGCAGCTCAGTAACTGCAACATGAATCCCAATTCTTGCACAAAGTCTGGTATATATATAGCCACCCGTGTCACAAATGTCATGCGGGTATATATAGAAATCAGCATCAGCATTGACCATAACAGGATGAAATTAGCAGAGATGACAAAGAGTAGAATGATGGATTTCCTTCGACTCTCCATCTCTGGGTCTCTGGGACACTCCCCGTTGCTGCGATTCCGGAGTCTCATACGGGCTCTGCTACTCACCAAAATGTATCTGACGGTGAATGCATTGAGCATCAGGATGAGGACAAATGGGACACATGGCGTTAGAATATGATGGAGAAATTCAATTGCAACCCAAGCCTTTGAATACCTGATATCAGTTACAACATGGCAGAACCAAGGCATGTTCTGAAGTTGATACCGTTTTGTCAATATGAAATACCAGAAAATGTTCTTCAAACAGCTCAGTGCAGTCACTATTAACAGAACAACAGTGGCTGTTCCCTCAGTGCAATATTTAGTTTTTAGCTTCTGGCAACAAATGGCCACAAATCTGTCAAAGGTGAAAGTGACAGTGAACCAGACAGAACAGTCAGTGACTGCATAAAGCAGGACAGCGTGTATATTGCACACAGGGACGTGAAACAGGAAGGAGAAGCGTTCCCGAAATACAACAGGGATCTGTCTCAAGATCAGATCCAGTATGACGACCAGAAGATCCGCAACTGCCATGGCCAACAAATAGTGAGTGATACACTTCGAGAGACCACACTTTCCCCGAGACATAATGAGAATCGTCAGGACGTTAACTGTGAGGAACGAGAAAGCACAATATTGATATACATTCAGAATCAGTGCAAGCTTACCAGTTTGATAGAGTCATCGTTGACATTTTGAAACACTTTACTCTATCCAGCCCTGACATGCCTGAATCTGTCCATTGGCTGCAGATGGGAGACAATGCATTGGAATAAAATTTTCCATAAATTAAACTTTACATTTTGGGATCCGAAAAATCCACAATTAAGGAGCACCACATAACTCGATCATGAGAATGGGAGAATTTACTCGACCTCAGGGTCACATTGAGACCATCATACAGAAAGTGAATGTCAATGCTGTGTACACTTGGGTATAGAGGTGTGCTTTGTCATGAGAAAGTGACAGCAGTATACAGAACATATTTAATTTCGACACCTTTCATACATTTTTGAATAATTTCCAGTGTTGATAGTGGAGGCAGATATACTCACCAGGAACTCCAATTGCAGCCAGGATAGGATAGTAGCCAGCTTGAGCGATCTGCAGTATGTAATATATTCGATCGGATAAGGATAATGGGAAGAAGCCAACGTAATGTTCAAGCATATAGTACGCCCAGGATATACTCCGTCCCATTGCTGTGAGATTCCCATTGATCTCAGGTTTGACTCCCATTGATCTCAGGTTTGACTCCATTGAGAGAGCACTTCAGTGAATAACTGTCGGATCGGGTTCTCGCCCCTTCTCTCTTAAAGATGATCCCTGTTAATGTCCGACGTGATGTTCCTGTTGACAATATGTGTTCGACCATTGAAAGATATTGCTAACATAAACCAGGCTGTGAACTCTCCAAAGGCACAGTTAGGATCCGCAGGGATTGGGATTAATTCCAGTCATTGAAACAAACAGACTTGGTTAACACCTTATGAACTGAAACTGTTTTGCTGGAAAAGCGCAGCAGGTCAGGCAGCATCCAAGGAACAGGAGATTCGACGTTTCGGGCATAAGCCCTTCTTCAGCCCTTCTTAACACCTTAAGAAGCTTGCATTTTGTTTTTAATTCTAACACACTTCTGTTGAAAGTTAACTCAGTCGGTCTGGGGGCGGTGGTGTGAGGGTCACTGAGGGTAGGAAATGTCGCGAATCTCTGAGGAGCGGAGGTCAACCCTCCTTAGATCTGGCGTGGAGTACACAAGAACACGTGATTCCATGCTTCCTGAATGGGATCTCTTGTTCATTCATTGCTGGTGGTGGCTGAAACAAGTATACAAACACATATAAAAGAAAACCATTTGATTCTCTATGGGAAGTAAAATGACTTACTTTTTAATCAGTAAGACCACATTGTAAAACTTAAAACTCTCTGAAAGAGCTGAGTATGCATTTTGGGGTGGGGTTGCGCGGTGTGGGATTGTTAATCAGAACTGTGTGATACAAGCTTTATCCCAATATGTTCAATGTTTTCCCGATCACTGATTGCCCCAGCATCAAAATCTGTCATTTGCCATTGAGAGAGAATCAAACTATGGTCACTTGTTGTAAAATGCAATGTGCATCACTGAATCTACACACGAACAACACCCTCGGTGTTACCATTGGGAGAGAAACTAACCATCACTCTCTTGACTTTCAATAGTTTTACCACCACTGAATCGCCTGCAACTTTCAACCTCTTGGGAGAACCACTGAGAGAGAATCTAACCACCATCCCCTTGACGTTCAATGGCGTTACCATAACTGAAACCCCCCTCTCCCCACTATCAACATCCTGGTGGTTAGTATTGAGTGGAATCTGAACTGGATCCAACCCGATGTCAATCCTTTGGCTACAAGAGCAGATCAGTGGCTGGGAATCCTACATCGAGTAATTCCCTTAAAATTCCTCCTCCCACTCCCTGAAAGCCTCTCCCGCTATCGACAAGGCATGAGCCAGGAGTTTGATGAAATTCTCCCCACTTGCCTGGATGGGGGCAGCTCTGACAACACTGAAGGCACTCAACACAATGCAGTACAAAAGATGCCTCCTCCCCTGCTAGATCGAGACTCTGATCTCCATCTTCACAAACACTCCCTCCACCAACCGAGGCACAGCGCCAGCAGTGTGTCCTGTCGACAAGACACACTGCCAAGGTTTCGTCAAGAGTACTTTCCAATCCGGCCATCTCTCCCCCGACGAGAAGGCTGAGGCAAAGCGCATGCGAAACGCAATGTCAACACATACTCCCTGCACAGTCAATGTTCAGTTGCAGTAGTGTGCGTACTATCCACAGAATTCACGTTCGAAATTCAACAAGGCTCTTCTGAATAAAAGGCTACTTCAATCGAGAAGAACAAGGGCAGCAAACAGAAGGGAACATCACCTCCTGCAAGTTCCCCTGCGATCAATACCACACCATCCCGATTTGGCGCAATGTCAGTTGTTCCTTCAGTGTCTCCGGAGTCAAACAACGGGATATCCCTGGGAGAAAGTGAGGACTGCAGATGCTGGAGATCAGAGCTGCAAATGTGTTGCTGGAAAAGCGCAGCAGGTCAGACAGCATCCATGGAGCAGGAAAATTTACCTTTCGGGTATGAACCCTTCTTCTGGATTCCTGCTCCTTGGATGCTGCCTGACCTGCTGTGCTTTTCCAGCAACACATTTTCATGGGCATATCCCTCCCTAACGACACTGCATTGAGTGTCCCTACACCACACACAAGGGACTGCAAACGTTTAGGACGGGAACATGGATGAGGTAATGTAATATAAGTTAAGATACGTTGAGATGAGATAAGATAAGACAAGGCATGAAAGCGGAAATTAGCCCATTCGGTCCATTAAGTCTGCTCTGCGTTTCCGTCACGGGTGATCAATTCTTTTTTTCATTCTCCAATTTTTTTCCACTGATAACCTTTGGTATTACCACCCTGGAAAAAAGACTGCGATTATCGTACCGGAGGATTGGAAGGAGGCGAATGTTGTTCCTCTTTTCAAGAAAGGTAATAGGGAAATCGCTGGCAATTACAGACCAGTCAGTCTTACGTCTGTGGTCAGCAAAGTTTTGGAAAGAAATCTGAGGGATAGGATTTATGACTATTTGGCAAAGCATAGTATGATTAAAGACAGTCAGCATGGCTTTGTGAGGGGCAGGTCATGTCTCATAAATCTAATTGAGTTCTTTGAGAATGTGTCAAGACAAATCAACGACGGTTGAGCAGTGGATGTGGTGCATATGGATTTCAGTAAGGCATTAGATAGGGTTCTCCATGGTAGCCTCATTCATAAAGTCAGAAAGTATGGAATATAGGGAGATTTGGCTATCTGAATTCAGAATTAGCTGGCTGACAGAAGGCAGAGAGTGTTTGCAGATGGAAAGTATTCTGCCTGGAGGACAGTGTTGAGTGGGGTCCCGCGGGGCTCTATACATGGGCCTCTGCTCTTTGTAGTTATTATAAATGACTTGGATGAGGAGGTTGAGGGGTGGGTTAGTAAATTTGCAGATGACACAAAGGTTGGAGGTGTCGTCGATAGTATAGAGGGCTACTGCAGGCTGCAGAGCGACACAGACAGGATGCAGAGCTGGGCTGAGAAATGGCAGATGGAGTTCAATTTGGATAAATGCGAAGTGATGCATTTTGGAAGGTTGAACTCAAATGCTTAATATAGGATTAAAGATATGATTCTTGGCAGTGTGGAGAAACAGGGGGACCTAGGTGTGCAATTACATAGATCCATCAAAGTTGTCACCCAAGTGGATAGGGTTGTTAGAAAGCATATGGTGTTTGGGCTTTCATCAACAGGGGAGGGTAGAGTTTTAGGAGCTGTGAGGTTTTGCTGCAGCTCTTCAAGTCCCTGGGTGAGGCCACACTTGGAATATTGTGTCCAGTCTGGTCTCCCTACTATAGGAAAAGTACAGAGGCTTTGGAGAGTGTGCAAAGAAGGTTTACCAGGATTCTGCCTGGACTGGAGGGCATGCCTGATGAAGAAAGGTTGAATAGGCTCGGACGTTTCTCTCTGAAGAGAAGGAGGAAGAGAGGAGACCTGATATAGGTGTACAAAATAATGAGAGAAATAGATAGAGCCAATAACCAGAAACCTTTCCCCAGGGCAGGATTGACTGGTGAGAGAAGTCATGGTTTGAAAATATTAGGAGGAAGGTATAAAGGAGACGTCAGAGGTAGTTTTCTTTAACACAGAGTGTTGTGAATGCATGGAATGCGTTACCAGCGGTGGTGGTGGAAGCAGAGTCATTAGCGATATTTAAGCGACTTCTGGGCATGCACATGGATAACAGTTAGTTCAAGGGTGTGTAGGTTGGTACTATATTTAACATTATGATTAAACCTCGGCACAACATCTTGGGCCAAAGTGCATGTTCTGTGCTCTACTTTCTATGTTCTATGTTCTATCCATGCACCTCATTATTTGATGTACACTATCTCGTCGCCACTCAGCCTTCATTACACTAGCATCAATAACCCAGGTCTGTCCGATCTCTCCTTCTAACTAATACACTCCAATCCAGGCACCATACTGTTAAACCTCTTTTTCAATCTGTCCACAGCCTCCCAGTAAGTGTGGCGAACAGAACTGCACACAATATCTCAGAACCCCTTTGTGTGCAAACAGGCCAATGAGCCCATTGTGTCCACGCTGGCGCTCAGAAGAACATCCCACCCAAGCCCAGCATTTCTCATGGTTAATCCTCTGAGCCTATACATTTCCAGGCTCTATGGGACAATTTGGCGTGGCCAATTCATCCTAACATGCACAGTCTTCAGAACTTGGGGCAATTTGGCATGGCTAATCCACCTTAAACTGCATATCACTAGACTGCAGAGGCAGTCGTCCATGGCCAATCCATACTAACCTACACATTCCTGGAACCTCCGGGACAATTCAACATGCCAATCCATCCAAACTCCAATAACCCTGGACATTCAGGGATAATTTAGCACTGCCAATGCTGCTGTACCTGTGCCTCACTGGATACTACTGGACAATTTAGCATGGCCAATCGATTCTCACCTCCACTTCCCTAGATATTGTGGGACAATCTGGCACAGCCAATTCCCGCGAACCTGCGCTGCACTAGACACTATGAGACAATTTATCACGGCCAATGTACGCTAACCTGCGCATGTTTGGGCACCATGTGTAATTTATCATTGCCAATCCACTCTAAACTGGGCCTCCCTGGGCATTACGGGGCAACTTCCAGTGGCCAATCCTCCCGAACATGCACATCACTAGACACTACGGGGCAATTTCCCACGGCCAATCCACCTTAACGAACACATCCCTCGACACGACAGGACAACTACACACGGCTAATCCACCCTAACCTGCACATCCTTAGATAAGTGGGTCAATTTGACACGTCCACTCCACCCTAGTCTGCACATCCCTCGACACTTTCGGCAATTTAGCACAGGCAATCTTCCCATATCTTTCGACTATGGAAGGAAAACACAGCATCTGCAGAAAACCAACACAGACAGTCGGCCGAGGTTGGAATTGAACCCAAGCCCCTGGTGTTGTGAGGCAGTAGTGGTAACCACGGAGCCACTGCGATCATTGGATGCAAGAATGATAATTTTGGTTGGGAAGCTCTCGTTGTTTATTTTATCTCTAATTCAAGCTTTTGAGGTCATCTGCTTCCCTATTTGTCCCCAATGTTAACGGGATGAGGCTTCCTCTCCATTAACTACAGACCTTTGTATTAAACTAATTGGAGCAAATCTCTTACCTTGGGCAGAGATTGCATTGCTTAATTTCTCAAGACTCCATTTCCCCAAAGAGTGTGTCTCATTGTGAGATCATACTTCCCTATTTAATTCTTGCTGAACGATAAAATATGGAATGTCTGTTCCCAAAACTCTCTTATCAGACTACCTGTTATCGCCAACTGCCGCTGTGAGATTGCAGAGACGTTTCTGTGTTCTTCCTTCATCGATTACTTTGGGTTAATCTCATTCTGGCAACAAAGGCGCTGGTTTAATGACTGCCAGTGGCTTACCTATGATTTAGCATGTATGCCAGGTACAACAAAGGTTAACCACATCCCTGTGCATTCCAGGCCAATAGAAATGTTTTTCTTTACCTTAGCCAGTGTCTTTTGTGCCCGTCGCTGACCTCCGACAGTCCCTGTGCGACCTGCAACACTTCCTGTCTGTATGCGACTGGCAACAAAATCTGGTGTACTTCAGACCATTTCACCACTGCACTAACCTGTCGTGGTCTTCATTTTCGTTGTAGGAATCTATTTTTAACATCATAACCCTCAGGAATACATTCAGTCTCCTTTTCTGATTATGCATGTATCATTACATCAAACAGAGTGTCTGCTAACTGAACCTCAACTCCATTGTCTTTCTCTTTAGTTTTTTTTCCTTCGCGCTGTGACTTATGATAGTGGGAACGTGTTCATATGCACTCTGGAAAAATTCCAAGGTATTTTGATTTTCCCTCCTCAGTTCATAGAAATAGAACATAGAACATAGAAAAATACAGCGCAGTTTAGGCCCTTTGGCCCTCGATGTTGCGCTGACCGAAACTACCTAACCTACACTAGCCCAATAACCTCCATATGCTTGTCCAATGCCCGCTTAAATGACCATAAAGAGGGAGAGTCCACCACTGCTACTGGCAGAGCATTCCATGAACTCACAACCCGCTGAGTAAAAAATCTACCCTTAACATCTGTCTTATACCTACAACCCCTTAATTTAAAACTGTGTCCCCTAGTAACAGCTGACTCCAGTCTAATCTAATCTAAAAGTTCCTTGGACTTCTTTTGGCTTCTCAACGACAAAGGGTGTCACTCCCATCTTGGATCCTGCTAAATCATTCTCAACAACAAACTGTATTCCTCGAACTGACACTTTGTCAATCACTGTTGCTTTCCCAGTCTTGATTGGGCACTCCAACCTGACCTTAAACAGGGGGACGCTAAATTTCTATCCACCTGTCACACAAATTACCACTCCCTTGGGTAACCGGTCAGAAAGAATGCAAATATTTTCATCTCTTACTATTCGAGACGAATCAGATCCTGTATCTCTCAAAATTATAGCTTATTTCCCCTTTCCATATTCTTTCAGAGTAAACCTTACCCACAGAGAGAAAATCTTCGTCGAGATCAGGCATTAACTTCATAGCCAGCCCCAGCTGAGGCTGTGAACTCTCCTGTACCCCTCGCTTTTTATTGGGGTGTCCTCTACTACCTTCACTAATGCCACTGGCTTAACTTATTTTCCCACATCTTTACCCACAGTGCCGTTCTTTAACGACCAGCACTGTGAATGCACGCGTCCCACTTCCTTGCCCTGAAAACGTGTCTTCCCCATGCCCATCGGAAACCACCAGCACTGTAATTTTCTGTGTCCCACTCAATTACAGTGGAAACACCTAAGGCCTTTCACCTCCTTTCCACCCTCTTAGACTTCTTCATTAACCTGTTGTAAACAGTTACCAGTGTGCTCTAATCTTTGCTTTGCAGTGCAGGATCTCCCCTTCTCCCATTTTCTATCCCTCCCAGGACGAAATTCTTGCCAGAAGCTAAATTTTGCCTTACGCACGAATGTATATTCATCTGCTATCTCTGCTGCCCTTCTCACTTCCTGAACTTTCTGTTCATTCACGTAAATTTTGTCATCTCTGGAAGTGAGTTTTTAAACTCCACCAGCAGAATAATCTCCCTTAGAGCCTCATGGGTCTGATCTCTTTGTATGGCGCGCAGCCATCTATCAAAATGACTATGTTTAATTCTCCTGAACTCAACGTAAGTCTAATCTAGTTCTTTCTGTATGTTTCTGAACTGCTATCTATACGCTCTGGTACCAATTCTTAAGCACATAAAATAGCCTGTTTGACATGTTCATTGTCTCTTAATCCCTCATATGACAGTTCGGCAAATACCTCACAATTTTGCCTCCCAGTTTAGTCTAAACTGGCATTACCCACAAGTCCTGACCATTCCATCTACCTTATCAATTTTTCAAATTAAATAAAGAAGTCGTCAACGTCTTTCACATCAAAATGTGGCACCGTTTTAACATTGCTGTGTACATCCCTAGGTTCTCTCTTCATTTCTATCCTATGAATTTGGCTTTCTTAATTCATTCGCAACTTCTGAAGGTCAAATACTCTCGCACCTTCTCTTTCCTCTCTCTCTCTTTCTCTCTCTTTTCTCCCCCTTTTTACTCAACAAAGAACTTTTTCACCTCCCTTGGTTCTCGCTTTCTCTCGCTCGCTCTTTCACTTTCTCTCTCACACACACTCTGTCTGTCTGTCTATCTATCTATCTATCTATCTATCTATCTATCTATCTATCTATCTATCTATCTATCTATCTATTTATCTGTCCGTCTATCCGTCTATCTGTCTCTCTATCTACCTATATATTTATCTGTCTGTCTACCCGTCTATCTGTCTGTCTGTTTATCTATCTATCTATTTATCTATCTATCAATATATCTATCTATCTATCTATCTATCTATCTATCTATCTATCTATCTATCTATCTATCTATCTATCTGTCTGTCTGTCTGTCTGTCTATCTATCTACCTACCTATCTATCTATCTACCTACCTATCTATCTATCCATCTATCTATCCATCCATCCATCTATCTATCTATCTATCTATCTATCTATCTATCTATCTATCTATCTACCTATCTATCTTCAAACCCCAGAACCTCTTTCGCAAACTTAAGGGTCATTTCGCTCATTTTAACCAACCACGAGTAACCCAAATTAATCAAACTACGTTTTATTTAACGATCAAGGACAATTATCAGCAAGTGTTTAAATCTGCTGGAATCTTTCATCCCCCAAACCTATTCAAATTTGTCCCAATTGATCCTATCAAAATGTGCCCAAATCAAGGACCGAGCCCCTTGACTGTTACGACAGGGGGTGAACCCTCTGTTAAATAAACCAAACACCTAGAAAAAAGCTCAGCTCGCCTCATAATCTGTTAAAATGTGAGGGACAGAGAACTCCCAAATTCCACTGTTCAAAGAAAATACCACCAATTTATTCTTTAACTCTCAAAGTGAACAGTAAACAACTGCTATTCACAATTCTAAGCCGCCTCTTTTTTCTTCACAGCTTATTATCTGTCTACAACAATATATAGTTCCAATAAAAAATACTTATTTAAAATACATCAACTTAATTTCAAAACCATACATCTCTGTCATCTCTGGTGATGTTCTGGGGAGGTGCTGTAAGGGTTGGAAGAGCTTACAGAGATAGGGAGGAAGTACAAGGGCTGGAGGGGGTTACAGAGATCGGGAGGGAGTGCAGAGGCTGGAGGGGGCAACAGATATATGGAGAGCTGCAGGGGCTGGAGGAGGTAACAGAGATAGGGAGGGGTGTAGGGGCCGGAGGGGGCTACACAGATGACGAGGGGGTGTAAGGGGTTACAGTGATAGGGAGGGGGCTCAGGGGCTCGGGGGGTTGCAGAGATAGGGAGGGTGTGTAGGGGCTGGAGGGGGTTGCAAAGATAGGGAGGGGGTGTAGAGTGTTACAGAGATAGGGAGGGGGTGCAGGGGCTCGAGCGGGTTCCAGAGATAGGCAGGAGGTTTAGGGGCCAGAGGGGGTTACAAAGATACGGAGGGGGTGTAGGTGCTGGAGGGGTTACAGAGATAGAGAACTGATGTAACGTCCGGCAGGGGTGACAGTGATAGGGACGGGCTGTAAGGCTGAGGAGGTGACTTTGGCACTGGAGGTAGAGCATTCAGGAATGTAGTGGAACAGAGGGATCTTGGAGTTCACATGCACAATTTTTTGAAAGTGGAGTCACAGGTAGACAGGGTAGTGAAGAAGTGTTTTGACACATTTGTCTTCATTCGACACAGCCCTGAGTATTGAAGTTGGGGCACAGTGTTGCATTTATACAGACATTGATGAGCCCGTACTTGGAGTATTGTACTCTCTATTGGTTATCTTGTCATAGCAAGGGTGTTACTAAACTGGAAAGAGTGCAAAATAAATTCCCAAGGGTGTTGTTCGGTCTAAGTTATCGGGAGAGTTTACACAAGCTAGGACATATTTTATTTCAAGTGCAAAGACTGAGAGTGGGCCTTATGGAGGTGTATAAGATCATGAGAGGTATGGAAATGATCAGTCCATTCAGTCTTTTTTCCCAGGATTGATGAATCGAGGACGAGGGGGCGTCAGTTTAAGATCAGAGGGAAAAGAACAAACCTGAGGGGCAACATTTTTACCGAGAGTGGAAAATGTGTGAACTGAGCTACAGGCAGAAGTGGTTGAGGCGGATGCATCAACAACATTGAAAAGGCATTTGCACAAAACAAAACATGGATAGCAATGGATTGGATGTACAGGGCCAAGTGCAGGTCAATGAGTTTCGCGTAGATGGACATTTTGTTCAGAATAGTCCAGTTTGAGCCAAAGTATCTGTCCCTCTCCTGTAGGACTCTGAGTCTACGACTGTAAAAGCCCAAGCTTCTTTTGCTCTCTCTGACAGTAACTACAATGTATCTCCAACTTCGTGATGTGTGTGGATTGCCCCACGTTGTCCTCACAATCCTCCAGTCTTGGATTTGGGAACGAGTTAGTTTGAGACATTGTGTTCAAATTCCGATAATCTATACAGAATTGTTGAGTATCATCAGGTTTAGAAACCAGTACAATCGGTGTCCTCTTGGAAAATTGCTTGCACTTCATAGAATCATAGAGTCCCTACAGTGTGGAAACAGGTCTTTCAGTGTAGCAAGTCCACACTGTCCCTTTGGAGAGTATCCCACGCAAAGACCATTTCCCCTTTTCTCTACATTTACAAAGCACATAACCTATACATCCCTGATCACTATGGGCAATTTAGCATGGCAAATTCACCTAACCTGCACATCTTTGGATTGTGGGAAGAAACTGGAGGAACCCCATGCAGACGCAGGGAGATTGTGCAAACTCCACACAAATTGTCGCCTCAGGCCAGAATTGAGCGCAGGTCACTGGCACAGTGAGGCAGCAATGCTAACCACCGAGCCACCGTGCTTCCCCCACTTCCTTCTGAAGCTGCGCTGCCTGGAGAGGATTTAGCCTGTCGGGGTGTTCTTTTATTGGAACAGCAATCACAGTGGTAACCTCGTGTAATATGACATTCGTCCTCAGCATTCTATTCCTGCATAAGTCCTTGTAGCTCTGGAATGATATTTTTCAATTCAGTTCAGTGTTCC
Organism: Hemiscyllium ocellatum; assembly: GCF_020745735.1. NCBI lineage: Eukaryota > Metazoa > Chordata > Chondrichthyes > Orectolobiformes > Hemiscylliidae > Hemiscyllium > Hemiscyllium ocellatum. The sequence goes on from NC_083441.1 coordinate 6,842,910, forward strand.
TGGGACAGACAGCTCTCTACCCTGTCCCACTCCTTGACGAATTCCTCATGAGTCAATTTATTGAGAGGGACATTAAAATCTGAATCATCTGGATTGTTTCCTCACTCTGAGTGTCACGAACTAATATCTGTTACTCCCCTCCCCTTTCCCTGTCATAATAATATTTCAGCATGTTCACATTATTTTGTTTTCAATCTGCCATTTTTACCAGATAGTTCACCTGATTTTACTTCTCAATCTGATAGGGACCACTAAACCGTGTTTTGAAGGAATCTCCAACCCTGGTAACAGGACCAAAACTTTATCCACACGTCCATATGTTCGGATTTCAGAGTTTTAAAATCTGCTACTTGCTTCACTCGGTGCTGAGCCACATTCAAATGTTGTCTGACTCATCCAAGAACTCTGCTTAACCTTTCTCTCACCTCAGATCCGTAGTCTAGCTGTAAGATCTCTGATTTTGGATCAATTAACTTTTCCTTAATTAATTTGAAAGGCGTTTTTATTTCATGTGCCGATATCAATTCCAAAAGCATAAACTGAGTCAATCCATTTGGAGCATCTCTTATGGCAAAGAAGATAAATGGGACACCTTCATTCTGATCATTTAGATAATCCTGGAAATGTCCTCAGCGCGGTCTTTCGGGTCTGATATCACCTTTCCAATACACACTTTGATGCAGGATAGTATGGACTTGATTTAAAGTGTTTGATGCCTAAACTATCCTTGACCTCCTTAATTAATTGGAATCTTGGTTTGACTGAATCTCCCTGGGTCATCCATAACGGTTAAGAAAGTAAACAATTACCCCACAGATATTTTGTCATGATATTGCGTCGTAGAATTGCATTGGAAACCTGGTAAACACATTTATTACGCAAAACAAATCCCGGTTCACACTTTTGGTTTTAGGGAAGGGACACAAACAATCAAATATAACCCGTGTAAAAGGTTCTTCAATTGCAGGAACTGGCATCAAAGGTGCTGGTTTGACCACTGCCTGTGGCTTTCCGACCACGTGACACATATGGCAGGGACATCTTTGTGTAATCCAGGCCAACTAAACTGCTTCTGTAACTCAGCCTTAGTCCTCTTCACTCTTAGTTGACCTCCTGTAGGTAATTCATCTAATACCTGCAATACTTTCTGTCTGTGATGCCCGAGCAACACAAACTTCCTCCCACTTCTAATCTGCATTCATCTGCCAAGGTCTCCATTTCCTCCTTATAATTTTATCTTTAAGGTAATAGCATTTCAGAATACACCCGTATTCCTTTACCAAGTAGGCGTTATGATATCAGACACTACTCCTGTCTCCACTCAATCCAAAGATTGCCACTCTCTCTCATGCAATATTTCAGAAGGAATGCATTTTTTTTATATCTTACTGTTACTGACAGACTATCTCCCGTATCTCTCAATACTTTACCTTAGTTACCTCCTCCCTCTGGTCTCACCGAGTAAACCTGACCCACACACGTGAGGTTTTTAAAAAGGTCGGATGTTATCTCACTCTCCCGCCCCTGAAGAGGCAGTGCACTCTCCTGCAGCTCCTCCATTTCTCCTGGGATTTCTTTCCCTATCTTAACTAATCCCAATGGTTTAGAATGTTTTCCCGCATCCTCTTTCCCAGTGCCACTCTGAAACCAGCAGCACTGTGACTTTGAGTGTCCCACCTGACTGTAGTGAAAACACCTGAGGTCTTTCACCTCCTCTCCACCCTCTTGGTTGATTTTTTTTCACATATGGTAAACTGCTCCCAGTGGGATATACATTTTTGCCTTTCATGGCAGGATCTCCCTCTTTCCCAATCTCCATCCCTTACCGAATGAAATTGTTGTCGGAATCCAGATATCAATGTATGCGCTAATTCATCCGCCATCTCTGCAGCTCTTCTCACTGTTTAAACTTTCTGTTACTCATCATGAGTTCCCATCTCTTCTGGAAATGAGTTTTTTTTTAAGTCCTTCAGCATGATAACATCTGTGGGAGCCTCGAATGCTTTGTTCTCATTCATTCTCTCATCCATATGTAGAAGTGGCTGTGTTAATTCTTTCAAACTTGGCATCTGTCTGACCTGGTTCGTTCTTCACATTTCTGAACTATTGTCTGTATGCTTCCGGTACCAATTCGTAGGAACTCAAAATAATCTTTAACACTTCTTCATTTCCTCCTGACATCTCCTCTGACAGGGCTGCGAACACTTCACTAGCCCTGCCAATAACTTGGTCTGAATCAGCATCACCTACTCCGAATCCGGACAATTCTTCTGGTTAATCAATTTCTCAAAGGAAATGTAAAAGGTTTCTGTATCTTTTTTCATCGAATTTTGGTCATGTTTGAACATATTCATAAATACCCTTCCAGGCCTTTGGCTGTGACGTGTTGGCTCATCATCACTATCCTCCTCACCAAACCTACCTTCTCTCTTCCCCTCCATCCTGTTACATCGACTTTCCTGTCTCATACTCAACTTCTGGAGTTCAAACACTTTCTCTTTCTCCCATCCTTCTCTTTTTGTGTTTATTTCTCAGCTTTCACCTTCCTTTTCCATTGTTTTTAATTGTAATTCAAACCTGTTTCAGCCCCCTTTCTTCTCCCTTCCTTTCCCTTTCAGGTTCACTTTCTAACTCCAATTGTCTTATTCAGAATTTATTTTTTTCCGAACTCCACCACACTCGATTGTTCCTCTGGTATTCCTAACTGCTTGGTTAACTCAGTTACAATTTCAATTTTGTATTATCCCTAGTTAAACCCAATTTTAACCTGCGAGCAACTTCTGCAAGTGTCACTTTTTCCTGACTTTCTTAACTTACTTGGCAAATTTGGGAAGTTTCTGCATGTCCGGAACCACTTCAGCAATCTAAAGGAACATTTCCCCAACTCTTGATTTATCCAACAATATGCAACCAATATTAAACAGCTTTTACATTGGCGTTTTACCAATGACTTGAAGGAGGAAGCGAAAGGGTACTTTGACAAGTTTGGCAATGACATGAAGCTTGGTGTTGTTTTGGATAATGTGGAAGATTGTTATAGATTGCAACGGGACATTGACAGGATGCAGAGCTGGACTGATAAGTGAAGGATGGAGCTCAACCTGGTAAAGTGTGAAATGATTCACTTCGGAAAGTGAATCTTTCGAATTTGACTCCAGAATATCGGCTAAATGCTGGATTCTAGGTGGCGTGGAGGAATAGAGGGATCTTGTGGTCCATGTCCATAAATCTCTCTCAAGTTGGTCAGGTTTTCAGAAGTCGTATGGTGTGTTGTCTTTCATTAGCAGGGGGATTGAGTTTAAGAGCTGCCAGTTAATGTTGCGGCTCTATAAAACCCTGATTAGACCACACTTGGAATATTGAGTTCAGTTCTGGTCGCCTCGTTATTGAAAAGATGTGGAAGCTTTAGAGAGGGTGCAGAGGAGGTTGGCCAGGATGCTGGCTGGACTGGATGGCAAGTCTAATAAAGAAACATTGAGGGAGCAACGACATTTCTTATTGGAGTGAAGGGTGAGAGGTGACTTAATAGAAGTATGCAAGATGTTGGAAGGCATAGTTAGAGTGGGCCGCCAGAGATGTTTCCCAATGGCGGAAATGTTTATCACAAGGGAGCAAAAATGGAGGAAGTTTTAGAGGAGACGTCAGAGTTAGGTTCTTTACTCAGAGAGTGGTGGGTTTGTGGAATTTACTGCTCGCAGTGGTAGTAGAGTCAGATACAATACGGACATTTAACCAACTCTGAGATAGGCACATGAAAGACAGTACAGTGAAGATTATGTAGATTACTCTGATCTTAGAGTAGGATAAAATGCTGGCACAACATCAGCGGCCGAAAAGCCTGTGTGTTACTGTATTGCTCAATGTTCCACTTATCACTTTAGTTTTACTGAAAGGTCTAGGACATTAGACATCAAGTCTGTTTTCATCTGCTGGGACATTTTGCACCCTAGATTTTTTTCAAATCTGTGCACCCCCTCGTCCAAAATCCTGAACCCGAGCCCCAATCTGTTATAAAGTGAAGGTTGACTCCCCACCCCCACTTCTTCTGACAATTAATGCTGAAACACCCAAGGATGAGCACCACGTACTATAATCTATAAAAGTAGTGCATGAAGTCACGAAACCTGCTTTCAGCGACATCAAGTGGTCAAATAAAATACGCCACTGACTCTCCTTTATCATCAAGAAGTACGAATTTATTAATCTTACTTAACTCAACTCTGACCAAACCGAAATAAATCCCTTCTAACTACTAACATATTCACGAATAAAACAAGATTCGCACGTTATGCTGTTCCAATAAATACAAGTCCCACTCAGATAAAAAAAATATTTATTCCCTCGAAATAACAGTCAGGTTACGCGCCTTCTGCAGTATTCCGCGTTTTCTCCGTCGACTTGCCTGCGAGGAATCTTCACCAGATATGCCATTGGTACCACTGTTATGGAAAGTGCTTTCTCTTCGGCAGAGAGGAGGCTGTGAAAGTCAGCGATTCTCTCTGCAGAGCTGAGAGCCGTTATCCTGAGTGGACAGCAACTAGCTCTTCATCTTTGCCCACCCGACACCTTCCTTTTACATTCTTGATGATATATCAATATTTCTGACAATATGATTGGTTCTATGTTGTCAAAAAGCATCGGATTTTTAATTTGGCAGGTATTTGATATCTGTGGGCCTGTATTAAACTGATTGGCTCAATCCAAAAGCCTGTTGTCTTGGTAGAAACGGCTCCTTGTAACTGATAGGCCTGTTGATGCAAACATTTCAAATTTGGGTGGTTTCTGTTTCCTTCCAAACTTTCCAGCAGCAGCTTGTAGAAGTCCATTATAAATTTCTAATCACAGAGAGAAAAAAAATCATCTTTTCAAAGGACCATGCACAGCTTTCCCAATTTTACCAACACAAAATTCGGAATTCTTGTCTATCAATCGAGCCAGCTCTGCAACATTATCCCAAAGATCAAGACAACCTTCCCATTCATTGCAACGTTAGCATAGAATTCTTATAGACTGGAAGCACACCATTCGGCCCATTGTTTCCACACCGATCCTCCCAAACACACACTACATTTACCATGGCTAATCCATCGAGCCTGCCCCTGGGCACGATGGGACAAATTAGCATGGCCAACACACTCAAATCTGCACACCCCTGGACACTGTGAGACAATTTTCCATGGCCAATCCACCCTAACCTTTACACCCCTGGACACCAAGGGGAAATTTCCCAAAGCCAGCACACCTTAACCTGCACATCGCTGGACACCATGGGACAATTTAGCAATGCTAATCCACCCTGACCCTAATCCACCCTGGACAGGTCAGGACAATTTCGCACAGCCAATCCAACCCTAATTTGCATATCCCTGGACACTGTGGGAGAATGTAGCATGGTCAATCTACCCTAAACTGCACATCACTGGACACTATGGAACAATTTAGCATGTCCAATCCACCCTGACCTGCACATCCCTGGACAGTACAGGACAATTTAGCATGGCTAATCCACCCTAACCTGCGCATCTCTGTACGCTACGTGACAATTTAACACGGCCAACCCACCCTAACCTGCAAATCATTCGACACTGCAGGATAGTTTAGCACGTCCAATCCATCCTAACCTGCACATCCCTGGACACTACAGGTCAAATTAACACGGCCAATCCACCCTAAGCTGCACATCCTTGGACATTATGGAAACTTTAGTACAGAGAATTCACCCTATTCTGCTTATCCCTGAACACAACAGGGCAATTTAGCATGGCCAATCTAACATAACCTCCGCATCCCTGGACAATACAGGACGATTGAGCGTGCCTAATCCATGGGAGTTAGCCAGAGCACCTGAAGGAAACCAGTGCAGACATGAGGTTGGCTCAGTGGTTGACATTACTGCCTCACAGCGCCATTACAGGCTCAGTGCGACAATCTGTGGGAGTCTGCACATCCTCCCCGCATCTGCGTGAATTTCCTCCAGGTACTCTGGTTTCCTCCCACTGTCCAAAGTTTTGCATACTCTGTGAATTGGCCATGCTAAATTGCCCATAATGTTCAGGGATGTCTGGGTTAGGTGCATTAGTCAGGGGAAATATAGGGTAATAGGGAATGAGCCGAAGCAGGATACACTTCGGAGGGTCAGAGTAGATGTTTGGGCCAAATGGCCTGTCTCCACACTTTAGGGAGTCTATAATGAATATGCAAAATCCAAACAGCCATTCGGCCAAGGATCAAATCGAATCCGGTCCCTGATGCTTTGAGGCAGCAATTTTGACCACAGTTCCGCCCACTGGACCCAGTCCACTTCTCATTTATTCCCACTGTGCACAGTCGTCACCACCCCCATTCACTCCAACATTATCCAATCCTAATAGACCCACTTTACTCCTGTTGTACACGATCCAAATTGACTCAAACCACTTCCTGTTCACTCCCACGCTACAATATTGCAATGTACGCAAAAACATTCATGTTCAATCCCATTGGACCCAGGCCCTATGCCTCTCGCTCCTTCTGTGCAAAAGCCCAATGGATACAAAGCCTTTGTATTCCCTCCCGCTCTATATAATTTAAATGCAACCAAAGTTCTTCCAATTCACTTGCTCTCCGTACACACTCAATGTTCTCAAAGTGTTTTCTATTCCAACCAACTCTGCATCTTCTCAGAAGCGCTCTTTGCCTGAAACGTTGATTCTCCTGCTCCTCGGATGCTGCCTGACCTGTTGTGGATTCCCAGAACCGCCCTGTCGTCTCTAATCTCCAGCATCTGCAGCCCTTACTCTTGCCAAAAATGTTCCCGTACAATTCACACTCGACACTGTTGCAATGGACTCAAACACCTTCCCATTCACTCCTACTCTATACAACCCAATGGATACAGACTCCTTCCCATTCACTCCCAACTCCACAATCTCAACGGACCCAAACAACATTCCATTTACTCTCACTTTACACAATTCCAATGAACTCAACCTCAATCCCATTTACTCCCACTCCATGCAATGCGAATAGACCCAAGCCCTTTCCCATTCAACCCCACACCACACAATCCAAATGGATTCAGCTGCTTCCTATTAATTCCCACCCTACATTGTCCAAATGGATCCAATCCCCTTGTGATTCCCTTTGGGTCTCAACAATCCCAGTGGACCCAAACCTCTCCCTGCCCATTCTAATCCACACCATCCCAATGAATTCATCTGCTTTCCATTCATCCCGACTGTACAAAATCCCAATCTGCCCAAACCCCTTCCCATTGTCTCCCACGCCACGCAATCACGATGGATCCAAACCCCTTCCCAGTCAATCTCACATCACACAATTCCAATGGTTTCAAACACCTTCCCATTCACTACCACTCTACACAGTCCCAATAGACCCAATATCCCATGCTCATCACTTCCACTCGTTACAATCACATTGTACCTAAACCCCTCCCCAGCCAATTCCACTCTACAGAATCCTCATGAATGCAAAGACCTTCCTGATCACTCCCACTCCACACAATCCTAATGGACCCAAATCCTTACACAGTCACTCCTACTCTACCAATTCCCAATGGCTCCAATCCGCGTCATGTTCATTCCCACTTTACACGACACCACTTGGGCACCAAATCTCCTCCTGTTCTATGTCACTCTCAAAAATTCCAACGATTTCAACCTCCTTCCCGTTCACTCTCACTTGACAGAATCCCAATCCACACCAAACCCCAGTCACTCCCACTCTACACAATCCAAATGTTCCCAACCCTCTTCCCATTCGCTCCAACTCTACACAATCCCAAGGGACACAAACCCTTCCTCATCACTCGCATTCTGCAGAATGCCAATGGACACCAATGCTTTCCCGTTCACTCCCAAACTGCACTATCTCAATGGACACAAAACATTTTCCCATTCATTCCCACTCTATATGATTCGAATGGAACCAAATCTCTTCCAGTTCACTCCCACTCTTCACAATCCAAATGGAATCAATTCCCGCTCCATTCACATCCAATTCTGCCCAATTCCAATGAACAGAAACCCCTTCCTGTTCGCTCCCACTTTGCACAAACGGACCCACCAGACATTTATTTCCCTCCTCAACCCTATCTACATTCCATAGCAAACATTCCCTCTGCGACTCTCTTGTCAGGTCCACGCGCCTCACCAACCCACCCTTCCCTCCTGGCACCTTCCCCTGCCACTGCAAGAATTACATAACCTGTGCGCACACTCCCACCCCCTCCCCTCCGCCCAAGGCACCAATGGAGCCTCGCACATCCATGAGCGATTTAGTTGCAGGTCCACACATGTCATCTGCTGTATCCGTTGCTCCTGATGAGGTCTCCACTACATTGGGGAGACAGGATGCCTACTTGCAGAACGCTTCAGAATGCATCTCTGGGACATGCGCTTCCACAAACCCCCACCACCCCGAGGCCGAACACTTTAACTCCCCCTCCCACTCCACCAAGGACATGCAAGCCCTGAGCCTCATCCATCGCCAAACACTGACCACCCAATACCTGGAGGAAAAAAAGCCTCATCTTCCAACTTGGGACCCTCCAACCACACGGGATTAACGTGGATTTCAACAATTTCCTGTTTTCGCCTCCACACAATTTATCCCAGATCCAATCTACCTCCGTGTCACCGCCCTCATGTTCTGCCTACCTGTCCATCTTCCTTCCCACCTATCCACCCCCCAATCCTATCATCATTTTCCCCCACCTTCATCTACCTATCACATTGTCAGCTACCTTCAGCACAGCCTCGCCCTCCACCCCACCCCCCACCCTCCCATTTTTCTCTCAGCCCCTGGGCAACCAGCTTCATTCCTGATGAAGGGCATTTGCCCGAAACGTCGAATTTTCAGCTCCACAGATGCTGCCTGACCAGCTGTTCTTTTCCAGCAATGAACTCTGGATACAAATCCAATGGACCCTGACCCCCTTTGTTACGAAGGGAAAAATGTCTTGTCCCTCTGATAATTCAACTGACACACCAGCCCCAAACTGTTAAGAAGCAGGTAAAGACTGATAGTTAAACCGGAAATGCACAGAAAAGCTCACCTGACACCTTGTAATCTGTTAAAGGTGTGGTTATACGGAAGGAATCTCTGATTTGTAACAAGTAAAAATGTTTTTATTCATCTCCAACAGGGAACAAATTAACAGAACCAGTAATAACCGTGTAATATCTCTCTAACTGCCCATTCCCGAATAAAACAAGATTCCAATACAATGCTGTTGGAATAAATAAAACCCCCACTTATTAACCAACTCAATATATCAAAACCTAATCTCTCAGTGTTGACACTGGATGGGTCATCTGAAATATTACTCTGACCACTCCAGCCGTTCCCCTTTGTCTCTCCTGCGGTCAGGGATGTTTCTCTGGAATGTCTCCTGTTCTGAACGCCTCTCTCTCTCTGCCGAAGTCTGATATCTGGGATGTTAGCTGAATGTGCTGTGTGTGTGCATATGGATGGGAGGATGGATGGTGCTTTCATCTCAGAGATCGCAGGGATTTCTTGAGAGAGCAAGGTCATTATTTCTCTTCAGATGACAATTGGCTCTTTCTTGTCAAACATCAGTGTTTTGATAATCCAAATGGGTCTGAGTTGTCAAAACAGCCAAACTTAAATTTATTTGGTTTTTTTTTAGTCTCCAAGTGCCATTTTAAACTAACGAACTGAATTTAAACTGTCACATAATCTTTAATTGGGATTTGGCCCAACAAGTTCACTCCAACCCGTCAAAAAGTAACCCATCCAGACCCATTCCCACACCAGTTTCAGCTACATTTATTCCTGACAAATGCACCTAACCTGCAAATTACTGGGTGCAATGGGTCAATTTTCCACGGCCAATCTACCCTAACCTGTACATTCCTGGGCACTACAGGACAATTTCCTACGGCCAATCCACCCTAACCTGCACATCCCTGGACACTACGCGACAATTTTGCACCGACAATCCACCCGATCCTGGATATCCCTGGACACCGCGGGGCAATTTACAACGGCCAATCCGTCAAAACTTGCACATCCTGGGACACTGGGGGACAATTTAGCACCCTCACCTGCACATCCCGGAATACTGCGGGCAATTTAGCACGACCAGTTCCCCTATCTCGCACGATCTTGGATTGTGGGAGGAAACCGGAGCACTCGGAGGAAACCCATTCAGATACGGGGAGAATGTGCAAACTCCACATAGACAGTCTCCCTGAGGCTGGAATCGAACCTGGGTCCCTAACGCTGTGTGTCACCAGGCCGCCCTGTGAAGTTCATGAAGTTGCCGTTTGGCTGTTTGATGCAAAATGTTTTAAATTGGGCAACTGAAACCTGCCACCCACACAGCTTTTAAAAAAAAACTCTCAGCTTAAAAAAAAGCACTTCTTAATGGGACCACGCATTGCTCTTCAATTCATAAGGTTTGTCCACAACTTCGCAACACTTGCCCATTCGCTCCCACTCTACGTCATCCCAATGGAATAAAGCCCCTTTCCAATACACTCCTACTCTGCTCAAACCCAATGGCTACATGCCCTGACCATTCGTTGCAAGTCATCTAAATACCAGACCGGCTGCGCTTTTCCAGCGCCACCCTCTTCCACTCTGATCTCCAGCAGGCCTCATTCTACCCCAGAATTCTGAGGGGGTTCACTTGGCTGCTGCTTGCTGTTAGCACTCACAAGGTCGTAGGGTCAAGCCGCCATGGCAGAACGTTTTGGAAAGTGCTGAGGTTTGTGTCTTTCTCGAAGTTCTGATGTGGATCAGCCACGATGAGATTGAATGGCTGGAAGGGCTGAGCGGCCTCCTATTCTCCCTGTACAGTGAGGGTATTCTACCCTTGTTTGTGGATGATACTGCCGGGACCCAGCAGCCATGACCACTTTACCCAGCATCCCCCACTCCTTCAGGAGAACAAGGGAGGGACATCAGCTCTGAACTGGGGAGCATGAGATGGAGGTCAGGAAGGAGAACCTCCCTATCTCTGAGAAAGACCTCCAGTGACAATGAGATTAAAACTGTCTACACCTCTGACTTTTTGATAGTGGGACAGTGGAGCGACAGCTTTACTCTGTATCTAACCCCGTGCTGTCCCTGTCCTGGGAGTGTTTGATGGGGGGACAGGGTAGAGGGAGCTTTAATCTGTATCTAACCCCGTGCTGTCCCTGTCCTGGGAGTGTTTGATGGGGGGAAAGGGTAGAGGGAGCTTTACTCTGTATCTAACCCCATGCTGTCCCTGTCCCTGGGAGTGTTTGATGGGGGGACAGTGTAGTGGGAGCTTTACTCTGTATCTAACTCCATGCTCTCCCTGTCCTAGGATGGGGACAGTGTAGAGTGAGCTAGACACTGTATCTAACCCTATGCTGCCCCTGTCCTGGAGGCATTTGATGGGGTGCAGTGATGTCTCTGTCATGGAATGGGAGCACAGTGCAGAGTGGGATTTGTTCTGTATTTAACCCTGTGTGTTTCCTATCCTGAAAGTGTCTGATGGAGGGGACAGTGTAGAGGGAGGTTGAATCCCACGTTCAAAGCTTCTACACCCCATCCCTATCACTGTTCCCCCTCCAGACCCTACACTCCTTCCCTATCTCTAACCCCATCCCGCCCCTACACCGCCCATCTTTATAACCCTCTCCAGCTCCTGCACCACCTCACTATCTCTGTAACCACCACCAGCCCCGACATCCTTCCATATCTCTGCAACCCTCTCTGTCCCCAAAACCCCCTCCCTATCTCTATAAACCCCTCCATCCCCAAAACCACCTTCCTAGCTCTGAAACCTCTTCGGCCCATGCACCCCGCTCTATATCTGTAACACACTCCAGCGCCTACACCCCCTCCCTATTTCTGTAATCTCCATGGTGAGGGGGTGAGGTTTCTCACTGTGACTGAGACAGCAGCCAGAATAGAAACAAGCCAGTGACAGCTCTGAGTGTGTGTGAGAGAAATGTGAACTGACAGTTGAAATTGACACCTCTCGTTGGAAACTTTTCAACGCAATGCTATCAGCAACAACATTAACTGGAGTGTTAAAGAACATTTCAGAGAAAGAAACATGGTCACAGTACACACACTCTCTCTCTCAGTGAGATATCTGTACACTGACTGGTGTCTCTCTTTCCTCTCTCTCTCTCTCTCTCTCTCTCTCTCTCGGAGATAACTGTTCACTGACTGGTGCCATTCAGTTCTCTCTCTCTTTCGCTTTCTGTTCCTCTCTCTCTTTCACTTTCTCTTCCTCGCTCTCTCTCGCTCTCTTTCTCTCTTACTGAGATATATGCACACTGTCTCGTGTTACACAGTCTGTCTTTCTCTTTCTCTCTCCAGGAGATATCTGTACACTGGCTGGTGTCACTCAGTCCCCTCTCTCTCTCAGGGAGATATCTGTACACTGACTGGTGTCTCTCAGTCCCCTCTCTCTCTCTCTCAGGGCGATATCTGTACACTGACTGGTGTCTCTCAGTTGCCTCTCTCTATCCCTCTGGGAAATATTTGTGCACAGATTGCTGTCTCTTATTCCCCTTTATCGACATCTCTCAAACAGAGGTCCGTGCATTGACTGGTGTAACTCAGTCACCTCTGTCTCAATCTCGGGAGATTTCTGCATACTGACGGGTGTCTCCCAGCTCCTCCATCCACCCTCAACCCCCGCCTCTCTCTGGGAGATATCTGTACACTGAATGGTGTCTCTCAGTCCCCTCTCTCTCTCTCTCAGGGAGGTATCTGTACACTGACTGGTGTCTCTCAGTCCCCTCTCTCTCTCTCTCAGGGCGATATCTGTACACTGACTGGTGTCTCTCAGTCCCCTCTCTCTATCCCTCTGGGAAATATTTGTGCACAGATTGCTGTCTCTTATTCCCCTTTATCGACATCTCTCAAACAGAGGTCCGTGCATTGACTGGTGTAACTCAGTCACCTCTGTCTCAATCTCGGGAGATTTCTGCATACTGACGGGTGTCTCCCAGCTCCTCCATCCACCCTCAACCCCCGCCTCTCTCTGGGAGATATCTGTACACTGAATGGTGTCTCTCAGTCCCCTCTCTCTCTCTCTCAGGGAGGTATCTGTACACTGACTGGTGTCTCTCAGTCCCCTCTCACTCTCTCTCAGGGAGTTATCTGTACAATGACTGGTGTCTCTCCGCCCCGTCTCTCTCTCTTACCCTGTCAGATAACACGACACAGAATCCTGTCTCTCATTCAACACTTACCTCTCTCCTTTTCTGTTCCCAATTCCCTCAAAAATCCCTTGATCCCTGATCAATCGATCGATCTGTATGGAATATTCCCAGTGTCCTTCATACCCCAACCATCTGTGGGAGTGAATTCTCAGACCGACCACCCTCTGAGTGAAGAAATGTCTCCTTATTTCAGTCCAACCTCATCTCCGGAGAGTACGTCCACCCCAGGGTCTTGGCTCGCATTAAAACAGGGGAAACGTTCTCCCTGCGTCCAATCTGGCCCATCCATTACAATCATGTCCATTTGAATCAGGTCCCCCCCTCTCATCCTGCTGAACAGCCCCAGGTGAACCAACCCCTCCCCATGGGACCAACTTGTCCTGGCACCAGCCTGGTGAATCCCTGCTGGACGCTGTCTGTGGGAATGAGATCCTGTCTCAGGTAGGGATATCAAAATCTCACACACTACTCCAGGAATAGTCTCACCAAGGCCCTGCGTTGCGACAATTAGATATCCTTGCTTCTGAACTCAAGTTTGCTTCCAATGAGGAAACACCAGTCAGGTTATTGATATTTTCCAGAGAGAGAGAGAGAGAGAGAGAGAAAGAGAGAGAGGGACAGAGAGAGAGGATTGAGACACATCAGTCACTGTATAGATATATCCTCGAACGAGAGAGGGTCGAGGGGAATCTGCCTGACCTTCTCAGAGTGTGGGGACAGAACATTTGACACAGGCAATTCATGCTGACACCAGATTCCCAACGTAACTCTGTCGCAACATTCCCGACTTGGCACATATCCCCCCAACCTTGCATATTCAAGCACTTATATTTAGGTGCTCTAAAAATAACACTGAGCTCACACACGAACCTAAAGCTATACAAACAAAACGCCTTATCTTATTTTGAAATCTTTATCCTCTCAACTCTAAACCATACCCCCAAGGGGATAATCTCCCCCCATGCAGGGGAAAGAAAACAAGTCAATGTACAGGTATCTCCCTGACAGAGGGGGGTGGGGTGGATTGAGAGACACCAGTCAGTGTACAGATATCTCCCTGAGAGAGGGGGGGGACTGAGAGACACCAGTCAGTGTACAGATATCTCCCTGAGAGAGTGAGAGAGGGGACTGAGAGACACCAGTCAGTGTACAGATATCTCACTGAGAGAGACAGGGGATTGAGAGACACCAGTCAGTGTACAGATATCTCCCTGAGGGGGGTTTGGGGGGACTGAGAGACACCAGTCAGTGTACAGATATCTCCCTGACAGAGTGAGAGAGGGGACTGAGAGACACCAGTCATTGTACAGGTATCTCCCTGAGAGAGAGAGGGGGGCCTGAGAGACCCCAGTCAGTGTACAGATATCTCCCTGAGAGGGAGAGAGGGGACTGAGAGACACCAGTCAGTGCACAGATATCGCCCTGAGACAGAGAGAGGGGACTGAGAGACACCAGTCAGTGTAGAGATGTTTCCCTGAGAGAGGGGGAGGGGGGTCTGAGAGACACCAGTCAGTGCACAGATATCTCCCTGAGAGTGAGAGGGGACTGAGAGACACCAGTCAGTGTACAGATATCTCCCTGAGGCGGGGGGGTGGGGGGGGGTGGGGTGGTCTGAGAGACACTAGTCAGTGTACAGATATCTCCCTGAGAGAGAGGGGTCCCTGAGAGACACCAGTCAGTGTACAGATATCTCCCTGACAGAGTGAGAGAGGGGACTGAGAGACACCAGTCATTGTACAGATATCACCCTGAGAGAGAGAGGGGGGCCTGAGAGACACCAGTCAGTGCACAGATATCGCCCTGAGGGAGGGTTGGGGGGGGGGGGCACTGAGAGATACCAGTCAGTGTACAGATATCTCCATGAGAGAGAGAGAGAGAGAGAGGGAGGGGGGGGAACTGAGAGACACCAGTCAGTGTACAGATATCGCCCTGAGACAGAGAGAGGGAACTGAGAGAAACCAGCCAGTGTAGAGATATTTCCCTGAGAGAGAGAGAGGGGACTGAGAGACACCAGTCAGTGCACAGATATCTCGCAGAGAGTGAGAGGGGACTGAGAGACACCAGTCAGTGCACAAATATCTCCCTGAGGGGGAAATGGGGGGGGTACTGAGAGTCACCAGTCAGTGTACAGATATCTCCCTGAGATAAAGAGAGGGGACTGAGAGACACCAGTCAGTGTACAGATATCTCCCTGAGAGGGAGAGAGGGGACTGAGAGACACCAGTCAGTGCAGAGATGTTTCCCTGAGAGTGAGGGCGGGGGGGTGACTGAGAGACACCAGTCAGTGCACAGATATCTCCCTTAGGTGGGGGAATGGGGGGGGGACACTGAGAGACACCAGTCAGTGTACAGATATCTCCCTGAGATAGAGGAAGGGGACTGAGAGACACCAGTCAGTGTACAGATATCTCCCTGAGTGAGAGAGGGGACTGAGAGACACCAGTCATTGTACAGATATCTCCCTGAGACAGAGAGGGGGGCCTGAGAGACCCCAGTCAGTGTACAGATATCTCCCTGAGAGGGAGAGAGGGGACTGAGAGACACCAGTCAGTGCAGAGATGTTTCCCTGAGAGTGAGGGCGGGGGGGTGACTGAGAGACACCAGTCAGTGCACAGATATCTCCCTTAGGTGGGGGAATGGGGGGGGGGACACTGAGAGACACCAGTCAGTGTACAGATATCTCCCTGAGATAGAGGAAGGGGACTGAGAGACACCAGTCAGTGTACAGATATCTCCCTGAGTGAGACAGGGGATTGTGAGACACCAGTCAGTGTACAGATATCTCCCTGAGAGAGAGGGGGGGGATTGTGAGACACCAGTCAGTGTACAGATATCTCCCTGACAGAGTGAGAGAGGGGACTGAGAGACACCAGTCAGTGTGCAGATATCTCCCTGAGAGGGAGAGAGGGGACTGAGAGACACCAGTCAGTGTACAGATATTTGCCTGAGAGAGAGAGGGGGGACTGAGAGACAACAAACAGTGTACAGATGTCTCCCTGAGGGAGAGAGAGGGTACTGAGAGACACCAATCAGTGTACAGATATCTCCCTGAGAGAGAGAGGACTGAGAGATCCCAGTCAGTGTACAGATATCGCCCTGAGGGAGAGAGAGGGGACTGAGAAACACCTGTCAGTGTACAGATATCTCCCTGAGGGAGAGAGAGCGGACTGAGAGACATCAGCCAGTTTATACATATATCTCAGTGAGACGGGGTATTTTAAGAATCTTCTTCAGTGTTCCGTGGGCATTTTTTTTTAAATTTTGAGATGTGCAGCAGCTTATCTTGTGGTTGGTGTTTTGTTTCAGCGAATTCGAGACCTCTGTGCGATGCTTCAGTGCAGCTCTGATGTTTCTTTGTACTTCAATTTATCAGTGCTTTATGAATTTGACGTGCAACACTCCCACAGTCAGAGCCCTGTGGTGTATACCTTCTTGCTATCCAGAGCTAATGGCAATTTTCAAATTGTGTGGCATCACATCCCATTCCTCCTCCCCCCCCCCCACCCCAACTCAGCAGCAGCTGGGTGTACCGTCTGCAAGACTCACTGCGAAAACTCAATAGAGATCCATAGACAACACCTTCCAAACTCCACGGCTACTTCCGTCTGGAAGGACAAGGGGCATCAGATACATGCGAATTCCAGCACCCCTGCAAATTCCACCTCCCAGCCCCTCACCGTCCCCCACTCAGAAATATATCGGCCGTTCCCTCAGTGTCGCTGGGTCAGAATCCTGGGATTCCCCTCCCTCAGGGGCATTGTGGGTCTTCCCCACAACACGAAGCCTGTTGCAATTCAAGATGGTGGCTCAAGTGGGGCAACTAGGGATGGCGCAATAAATGCTGGACTCAGACAGCGACACCCACACAACAACACAATTAAACTCCACCTGTATGTCTTGATTGGTAGTTGGGGTTTGAGTCCATTGGATCAGCATAGAGAGGGAGTGAATGGGAAGGGCTTTGAGTCCATTGGGATGGTGCAGAATGGGAGTGAATGGGAGGGGGCTAGGGTTCATGAGGATGGTGAAGATTGGAGGTGAATTGGAAGGTGTTAGGAATCCATTGGGATCGAGTAGATCAGCAGTGAATGGACAGCAGTTTCGATCAATTGGGATATGTAAAACGGGAGTGAATGAGAAGGGGCTCTGTTCCATTGGGATGGTGTAGAGTGGGTGTGAATGGGAAGGGTTTTGGGTCCATTGGGGCAAAGTAGAGTGGGAATGAACAGGAAGGGGTTTGGTGTCCATTGGGACCGTGTAGAGCATGAAACAATGGGAAGGAGATTTGGTCCGTTGCAATTGCACAGAGTGGGAGTGGGAAAGGGGGATTTGGGTGCATTGGGATGGTGTAACGTGGGAGTGATTGGGAACTGGCCCATTTTGGAATCAATCGTGTGGTAGTGAATGGGAATGACTTTGGGTTCATTTGGATAGTGTAGAGAGGAATTAACTGAGAAGGCATTGGGATGACATAGAGCGGGAGTGAACAGGAAGGGTTTTGTATCCATTGGGATGGTGTAGAGTGGGAATGAACGGGAAGGGGTCAGTGTCCATTGGGACAGTGTAGAGCGTGAGTCAACGGGAAGGAGTTTATGTCCATTGCAATTGCATAGAGTGGGAGTGGGAAAGGAGGGGTTTGGGTGCATTGGGATGGTGTAAAGTGGGAGTGATTTGGAACTGACCCATTTTGGAATCTGTCATGTGGTAGTGAATGGGAAGGAGTCTGGGTTCATTTGGACAGTGTAGAGCCGAAGTAAATGAGAAGGGTTTTGGGGAACATTGGGATGACGGAGCGTAGGAGTGAATGGGAAGTCTTTTGGATCCATTGGGATCATTTTTTTTTCCAACTGAGACAACAATCCTTCCCATCCTCACAATTCTAGTGAGCTCTTCCTTGTCTCCCCACACACCTCTGCCCCCTATTGTTAGCAGACGGCAGTACAAGCCAGTGGGCACAGTTTGGGAGATGAAAGGCGCGAGGCAGCTAGATTAAATATCGCAGGAGGGTTGCACAAGCCTTGTGCTGGACAGTGTGCTGGGAGTCAGTGACACTCTGTCGTCTGGCAGACCTCGTTCTGTTGAGAAATGACACTTACTGTCACACCAGGCCAAAGTGAAAGCACTCCGGCATATGGTTTAGGCTGGGGCCCAGTGGGCCGTGTCAGAAAATATAAAACACAGTCCTCCCTGTCCTTTGCAGTCTCTCAGACACGGCTGGTGTGAGTTCGGAGGGTATCAACAGAAAACACTGCACTGAGGTACGTGCAAACAAAGCACTGAACAAAGGGATACAAAACTGAGGGCAAAAGTACCCGCAGCTCAGGACAGGTTTCAAGTTACAGAGAGAGAAAGCTGAGTATTTGGGATGGTTCTAAACAGGAGCACAGATACCCAGTACTGAGTTACAGACTGGAATCGATTTTAACGGTTTGCAATAGTTTATGCATATGAAACAACAAAAACATCGGAGTGGGTTACAGATTGGTATCTAATCAAAATGTTCAGGATGATTTATATACAGAATAACAGAAACCCGAGAGGGATGTACAGACTGGACTCTAATCGAGGGATTCAGGGACGTTTCTGTACAGAATAATGTACCCGGGAGGCAGTTACAGACTGGAATCTAATCGAGGGGTTCAGGATGGCATATATAAAGAATAATATACCCAGGAGGGAGTTACAGACTGGAATCTAATCGAGGGGTTCAGGGTGCTTTATATACAGAACAACAGATACCTGGGAGGGAGTTACAGACTGGAATCTAATCGAGGGTTTCAGGTTGGTTTATAGACAGAATAGCAGATACCCGGGAGGGAGTTACAGACTGGAATCTAATCGAGGGGTTCAGGGTAGTTTATATACAGAATAACAGATATCCGGCAGTGAGTTACAGATTGGAATCTAATCGAGGGGTTCCGGGTGGTTTATATACAGAATAACAGATACCTGGGAGGGAGTTACAGACTGGAATCTAATCATGGGGTTCGGGGTGGTTTATATACAGAATAACAGATACCCCAGGAGGGAGTTACAGACTGGAATCTAATCGAGGGGCTCAGGGTAGTTTATATACAGAATAACAGATACCTGGGAGGGAGTTACAAACTGGAACCTAATCGACGGCTGCAAGGGTTTTTTTTTCAAATGCAGATGAACACATACACAGGTTGGGTTACAGACTATAATCTAATCGAAGTGTTTAGTGCGGTTAATGGAAAGATTAACAGACAGCTGGGAATTACTTACAGCCTGGAATCTATTCGAAGGATTCAGGGTGGTTTTCCTGTAGAACAATATATACCCGGGTGTGAGTTACAAACTGGAATGTAATTCAGGGGTCCAAGGTGTTAGAATAAGAGATACCCAGTTATGAGTTACAGACTGAAATCCATTCGAGGGGTTCAGGGTGGATTGCATACAGAATAATGCATATCTGGGAATGAATTACTGACTGGAATCAAGTCCCGAATTTCCAGGGGGACTTATAGAATAATATGGAACCAGTACTGAGCTACAGACCAGACCATAATTGAGTGTTCGGGGTTTTGGATTCCTGGGAGTGAAGTACAGGCTGGAAGCAAATCGAGAGTTTAAATTGGTTTGTATAAAGTATATGAGATACCTAGGCGTGAGGTACAGGCTGGAAGCTAATAGAGGATTTCGATGGTTTATATAAAGTATATGAGATGGCTGGGAGTGATGTGCAGACCCAGAATATAGTCAAAGGTATTGTGGTGGTTTCTACGTATAATAAGAGATACCTGGGAGTGAGTTACAGATGGGATTTAATTGAGGCTTTCAGGTAGATTAAACATGGAATGACAGATACCCAGAAGTGATTTACAGACTGGCAGCTAATCCAGGGATTTGTGGTGTTTTATATATGGAATAACAGATACCCAAGTGTGAGTTACAGACTGGAATCTAATTGAGGAATTTGGTTTGGTATATATACAGAAAAATAGATAACCAGTAGTAATTCAGGAAATGCAATCTCATCGAGGATTCCAGGGTAGTTTTAACATGGAATAACAGGTATATGGGAATACTCCACAGACTGCAAATCAAACCAAGGATTTGAGCTCTGTTATATCTTGAATAACAGATACCCGAGAGTGGGTGACAGATTGGAATCCAGATGAAGGGTTCATGGTGGCTTATATTAAAAAAAAGTAGATACCCAGGAGGGAGTAACAGCCTGGAATCTAATCGAGAGCTTCAGAGTGGTTTTTATATACAATACAATTACCCAGGATTGAGATGCAGACTTCAATCCGTTTCAAGTTTTCTGGATGGTTTTTGGAAAGAAGGAGAGGGATCCAGGAGGGAGTTACAGACTGGAATTTAATCGAGGGGCTCAGGTTAGTTTATGTACAGAATAACACATATGTGAGAGTGAGTTAACCACTGGAATCGAGTCAAGAGTTTCTGGGCGGTTAAAATATCGTAAGAAGAGGGGTCTGTGAGTGAGTTACAGACTTGAAACCAGTCGAGGGGTTCAGGGTGGTTTATGTGGAGAATTACAGGTACCCGGGAGGGAGTTACAGATTGGAATCTATTCGAAGGGTTTAATGTGGTTTATAGAAAGAATAGCGGACAGCCAGGATTTAGTTGCAGCCAGGACTCGAATCGAAGGACGCAGGGTGTTTATGTATAGAACAACCTATTCCCGGGCGTGGGTTACAGACGGGAATGTAATCAAGGGAACCAAGATGGCTCCGAAATCGCATAAGAGATCTCCAGAACTGAGGTACAGGCTGAAATCCTTTCGAGGTGTTCAGGGCGGTTTATGTACAGAATAACACATGTCTGGGAATGAATTACTGACTGGAATCGAGTCACAGGCTGCCGGTGACTTTACACATAAAAATTAAGAGAGTAACGGGAGCGAACTGCCGACTAGAATCGAATTAAGGGTTCAGGGTGGGAGTGTGGTAGAGCCTGGAATCTAATCGAGGGTTTCAGATGGTTTATATAAAGCATATGAGACACCTGGGAGTGCTGTGCAAACCCAGAACACAATTGAAGTTTTGTGGTGGTTTATATGTAAAGTAAGAGAGTGAGTTACAGACTGAAATATACAATCGAGGTGTTCAGAGTCGTTTATTTATCGAGTAAAAGATTGTTGAGAGTTAGTTACAGACTGGAATCTAATCAAGGGGGTCAGGGTAGCTTGTAGAGAGAATAAGATCTCCACGGGAATGAGTTACAGGCTGAAATTTAAATGAGGCTTTCAGGGTAGTTTTAACATGAAATAACAGATACCTGGCAGTGAGCTACAGATTGGAATCTAGTTGAGGAGTTTGGTTTGGTTTATACACAGAATAACAAATAACCGGTAGTGATCTTGAACCATGAATGTAATCGAGGGATTGAAGGTAGCATACATATATAAAATTACACACACCCAGAAGTGCCTTACAGACTGGAATCCAAGTGAGGGGTTCCAGGGTAATGTTAACTTGGAATAACAGATATCTGGGAATGCTTCACAGACTGGAAGTCAATCCAGGGATTTGTGTTGTATTACATATAGAATAACAAATACCTGGGAGGGAGTTACAAATTGAAATCTAATTGAGGGCTTCGGGTGGTTTATATATAGAATAACAAATGTCCAGGAGTGATTTACAGATGTAAATCCAATTCCGGTTTTCAGGATGTTTTTTTGAATGGAAGAGCAGATTTCCAGGAGTGAGGTACAGACTGGAATTTAATCCAGTGGTTCAGGTTGGTTTAAACATAAAATCACGCATACCTGGGAGGGATTTACAGACTAACGTTATTGAGGGATTCAGTGCAGTTTAAAAATGGAATAACACATATCTGGGAGTGATTTACAGACTGGAATCTAATCGAGGGTAGTTTAGGAATGGAATAACAGGTTCCTGGTACTGAGTTACAGCCTGGAATCGAATCGAAGGTTTTAGTGTGGCTTATGGAAAGTATAACAGACAGACAGGACTTAGTTACAGCCTGGACTCGAATCGAAGGATTCAGGGTGGTTTATCTATTGAACAACATATACCCGGATGTGTATTTCAGACTGAAATGTAATCACGGGGTCAAATGTAGCTTTGGTATCTAATAAGATATGTCCAGAATTTAGTTACAGATTGAAGTCCATTCGAGAATTTCAGGATGTGTTAGGTACAGAATAACACATATGTGGGTATGACGTACTGACTGGAATTGAGTTCGGTGCTTCCGGAGCAGTTTATATGTAGAGAATAAAAGGGAACTGGGAGTGAGCTACAGACTGGAATGTAATTGAGGGTTCGAGGTGGTATTTCCTGAGTGTGTGGTGCAGACTGGAGTCTAATCGAGAGTTTCAGATGATTTATCTCAAGACTATGAGATACCTGGGAGTGAAGTGCAGACCCGGAATACAATCGATGGTGTTATGGTGGTTTATATGCAGAATGAGAGATACCCATGAGTGAGTTACAGACTGGAATCCAGTCAAGATGTTCAAGGTCTTTATTCACAGAATAATAGCTGAGAGTTAGTTACTGCCTGGATTCTCATTAAGGGGTTCAGGGTGGTTGAGAGAGAAAATAACAGATACCCAGTATTGATTTGCAGACTGAAATTTAATCCAGGGATTTGAGGTGTTTTGTTTATAGAATTTCAGATACCCGGGAGTGAGTTTTAGACTAGTACCGAATTGAAGGGTTTGGTTGGCACATTATACATAGATATAAAATTACACACAACCAGGAATGCCTTCTATACTGGAATCTAATAGAGGGGTTTAGGACAGTTTTGACATGAAATAACAGGCATCGAGGATTGCTTCACAGCCTAGAAATCAGTCCAGGGATTTGTGCAGTATTATACCTCTAAAAAAAGATACCTAGGATTGAGTTACAGACTGAAATCTAATCGAGGGAATTGGGGTGGTTTATATATAGAATAACAGTTGCCCAGGAGTGAGTTACAGACGTCAATCCAATTCAAGTTTTCAGGATTTTGTTTTTGGAGGGAAGAACAGGTATCGAGTTACAGACTGGAATTTAATCGAGGGGTTCAAGTTGGTGTTTGTACAGAATAACATAAATGTAGGAGTGTGTTACCCAGTGGAATGGATCAAGAGTTTCAGGGTGGTTTATGTGTCGAACAATAAGGGTCTGGGAGTGGGTTACAGACTGGAATCAAATCGTGGGTTTCAGTGTGGTTGTAACATAAAATCACACGTACCTGGGAGTGATTTACAGACTAATCCAATCGAGGAATTCAGGACAGTTAAAAAAAAAACTAATAACAGATATATGGGAATGATTTACAGAGCGGAATCTAATCCAGGGGTTTGTGGTGTTTATATATAGTATAACAGACACCTTGGAGTGAGTTACAGACTGAAATCTAATTCAAAGTATTAGTGTGATCTATGTACAGAATAGCAGTTAGCCAGGATTTAGCTACAATCTGGAAATTAATCGAGGGGTTCAGGAGGGTTTATGTATAGAATAACAGGTACCTGGGAGTGAGTTTCCAACTAGAATTTAATCGAGGGGTTCAGTTGTGTTTATGTATTGGATAACAGATACCCGGGAGTGAGTTACAAATTGGAAACTCATCGACAGGTTCAGGGTGGTTCATGCACAGAATAACAGATACCCGGGAGTGAGTTACAGACTGGAATCTAATCGAAAGTGTTAGTGTGATTTATGTCCAGAATAGCAGAGAGCCAAGATTAAGTTGCAGCCTGGAATTGAATCGAGGTGTGCAGAAGGGTTTATGTACCTGGGAGTGAGTTACAAACTGGAATCTAATTGAGGGTTTCAGGGTGGTTCATGTCCAGAATAACAGAACACCAGGATTTAGTTACAACCAGGAATCAAACCGAAGAATTCAGGGTGGATTATATATGGAATAAAAGATGCCCGGGAGACAGTTCCAGACTTAACTCTAGTCGAGGTGTACAGCGTGGTTTATATGTAGAACAACAGGTGAAAGGACGTGAGTTACAGACAGGAATTTAATCTAGACTTTCGTCGTGTTTGATATATAGAGAAAACACATACCTGGGAGTAAATTACAAACTGGAATCTAATTCAGGGATTCAAAATGATTTATACAAAGAATAACAGGAACCCAGCAATGAGTTACAGAATGGAATTTAATTGAAACATTCAGGACTGTACAGAAATGGAATAACAGATATCTGGGAGTGATTTACAGACTGGAGTCTAATCCAGGGATTTATGATGATTTCTGTATTCAACAAAGGATACCTCGGAATGAGTTACCGACTGGAATACAATGAAGGTTATGGGATAAATTATATATCGGATAAGAGAGAAATGCTATTGAGTTACAGTTTGGAATCTAATGGGGGATTTCAGAGTAATTTTATACAGAGAGTAATGCATAACCAGGAGGGAGTTACAGACTGGAATTTAGTTTAGCGTTTCAGGATGATTTGAATATAGAATAACAGATCCCCAGGAATGATGGAGAGACTGGATTTAAGTCAAGTGGTTCAGGGTGTATTATATACAGAATAACAGATACCTGGGAGTGAGTTATAGACTGGAATCTTATCGAGGTGTTCAGGGTGGTTTATATACAGAATAACTGATACCCGGGAGGGAGTTACAGTCTGGAATCTAATCGACGGGTTCAGGGTGGTTTATATACAAAATAACTGATACCCGGGAGGGAGTTACAGTCTGGAATCTAATCGACGGGTTCGGGGTGGGTTTATATACAGAATAACAGATACACGGGAGGGAGTTACAGACTGGAATCAAATCGAGGGGTTCGGGGTGTTTATATACAGAATAACAGATACACGGCAGGGATTTACAGACTGGAATCTAATCGAGGAGTTCAGGGTGGTTCATATACAGAATAACAGCTCCCCGGAGGGAGTTACAGACTGGAATCTAATCGAGGAGTTCAGGATGGTTCATATACAGAATAACAGATACATGGGAGGGAGTTACAGCCTGGAATCTAATCGAGGGGTTCAGGATGGTTTATATACAGAATAACAGCTCCCCGGGAGGGAGTTACAGACTGGAATCTAATCGAGGGGTTCAAGGTATTTTCTCTGGAGAATAACAGATATCCAGGAGGGAGTTACAGACTGGAATCTGATCGGTGGGTTCAGGGTGGTTTATATACAGAATAACAGATACACGGGAGGGAGTTACAGACTGGAATCTAATCGAGGTTTCGGGGTGGTTTATATACAGATTAACAGATACCTGGGAGTGAGTCACTGACTGGAATCTAATCGAGGGGTTCAGGTTGTTTTATATGGAGAATAACAGATACCCAGGAGGGAGTTACAGACTGGAATGTATTCGAGGGGTTCAGGGTGGTTTATATACAGAATAACAGATATCTGGGAGGGAGTTACAGTCTGGAATCTAATCGAGGGGTTCAGGGTGGTTTATATACAAAATAATAGATACCCGGTAGGGAGTTACAGACTGGAATCTAATGGAGGGGTTCGGGGTGGTTTATATACAGAATAACAGATACACGGGAGGGAATTACAGACTGGAATCTAATCGAGGGGTTCAAGGTATTTTCTCTGGAGAATAACAGATATCCAGGAGAGAGTTACAGACTGGAATCTAATCGGTGGGTTCAGGGTGGTTTATATACTGAATAACAGATACACGGGAGGGAGTTACAGACTGGAATCTAATCGAGGTTTCGGGGTGGTATACATACAGAATAACAGATACCTGGGAGTGAGTCACTGACTGGAATCTAATCGAGGGGTTCAGGTTGTTTTATATGGAGAATAACAGATACCCAGGAGGGAGTTACAGACTGGAATGTATTCGAGGGGTTCAGGGTGGTTTATATACAGAATAACAGATATCTGGGAGGGAGTTACAGTCTGGAATCTAATCGAGGGGTTCAGGGTGGTTTATATACAGAATATTAGCTCCCCGGTAGGGATTTACAGACTGGAATCTAATCGAGGATTTCAGGGTGGTTTATATACTGAATAACAGATACCTGGGAGTGAGTCACTGACTGGAATCTAATCGAGGGGTTCAGGTTGTTTTATATGGAGAATAACAGATACCTGGGAGGGATTTACAGACTGGAATCTAATTGAGGAGTTCAGGGTGGTTTATATACAGAATAATAGCTCCCCGGGTGGGCGTTACAGACAGGAATCTATTCGAGGGGTTCAGGGTGGTTTATATACAGAATAACAGATACCCAGGAGGGAGTTACAGACTGGAATCTGATCGGTGGGTTCAGGGTGGTTTATATACTGAATAACAGATATCTGGGAGGGAGTTACAGTCTGGAATCTAATCGAGGGGTTCAGGGTGGTTTATATACAGAATAACCGATACCCGGGAGGGAGTTACAGACTGGAATCTAATCGAGGGGTTCAGGGTGGTTTATATACAGAATAACAGATACCCAGGAGGGAGTTACAAACTGGAATCTAATCGAGGGGTTCAGGATGGTTTATATACAGAATAACAGATACCCAGGAGGGAGTTACAAACTGGAATCTCATCGAGGGGTTCAGGTTGTTTTCTATGGAGAATAACAGATACCCGGGAGGGAGTTACAGATTGGAATCTAATCGAGGGGTTCAGGTTGTTTTCTATGGAGAATAACAGATACCCGGGATTGGTAACATATTGAGCCTCCAATTGACTGGTTCAGGTTTGTTTATGCACAGAATAACTGAGACCAAGGAATGAGTTTCAAAACTTGGATCCAATCGAAGTGATCAGGTTTGCTCATATATAGAATAAACAATACCTGGGTGGGAGTTAAAGACTGAAGTCCAATCGAGCGGTTCGGGGTATTTCATATATAAATTAACACATACATGGGAGTGAGTTACGAACTGGAATCTAACTGAGGCTATCAAGATGATATCTTACAAAATAACAGATACCCAAGAATGTGTTACAGACTAGAAACTAATTGACGTATTCACAAGAGGTTAAAATGGGATAACAGATGCCTGGGAGATTGTATTTTAATGATTGGAATCTAATGCTGGGATATATGGTGATTTCCTTATTGAATAATAGATACCTGGGAGTGAGCTACAGACTGGGATTACAACCGAGGGTTCTTGCGGTGGTTTCGAATCGGAATAACAGCTCCCTAGGAGTGATGTACAGACTGGAATCTCATTTGGGGATTTGGTATGGTTTATATATAGAATAACATGTACCTGGGAGTGAGTTACAGACTGGAATCTAATCGAGGGATTTGGCAGGATTTTCTGCAGAGTAAGAGGTGCCTAGGAGTGAGTTACAGACTGGAATCTAATTGAGGTGTTCGGTGTAGTTCCAGTGTATCATGAGATAATGGAGGCCTGGGAACGACTTCCAGACTGGAATCTGACCCAGGGGTTTGTGGTGTTTTAGCTATAGAATGACAGATATCCGGGACTAAGTCACAGATTGAAAGCTATTCGAGGGTTTAAGTGCGGTTTATATACTGAATAGCAGTTACATAGTTTTTAGTTATAGCTTGGAATCTTATCGGGTGAGTCAGGGTCGTTTCCACATGGAATAACAGATAGGCGGGACTGAGTGAAGTAACTAGAATATGTTCGTGCTGTTCAGGGTGGTTGATATACAGAATAACAGATGTCTGAGAGAGAGTCGGAGACTGGAATCTAATCGAGGGGTAGAAGGTGTTTGATATATAAAATAACAGACTGATTTACAGACTGGAGTCTAATTTTGAGGGGTTTGGAGCGGTTTGTAAACACAATAGCGGATACCCGGGTTGGGGAGAGGGGGAGTGTTGAGTTACAGACTGTTATCTAGTCAAGGTTTTCAAGGTGGTTTATGTACTGAAAAACAGATTCTTGGGAATGAGGTACAGACTGGAATCAAATGAAGGGTTGCAGGATCGTTTATAAAGAGAATGCCTGATACCCTGAAGTGGATTACATAACAGAGTTATTGGAGGCGTTCAGGGTGTTTTCTAAGCAGAGTAACAGGTAACCCACAGTAGGTTACAGACTCGAATCCAATTGAGGTGTTTAAGATGGTTTGTGTGTCGAATAACAGATACTCAGGAGTAAGTTACTTTCTGGAAACTATTCGAGGTGCTCAGCGTGGTTTATATGTAGAATACCAGATACATCGGAGTGAGATACAAATTGGAAATTAATCCTGTGAAGTGTAATAATTTATATATCTAACAACATACTTGGGACTGAGTTGCAGACTGGAATATAAACAATAGCTTTGTAGTGGTTTATATAGAGAATACTAAATATCTGGGAGTGGTTGCAGAATGAAATCAAATCGAGGTGTTCAAGGTGGTTTATACATAGAATAACAGGGACCTAGGAGTGAGTTAGGGACTGGAATCTAGACGAGGGGCTCAATTTGTTTTTATGAATAGAATAACAGATACCTGAAATGAGTTACAAAGTGGAATTTAATTTACACTCTCGGGGTCGTTTAAACTTGGAATAACAAATACATGGGAATACGCTACAGGGTGGAATCTAATCCAGGAGTCTGTAGTGTTCTATATATGGGTACCAAGGAGTGATTCATAGACTGGAATCGAATTGAGGGATTCTGTGTGCCTTATACTGAGGAGAACAGATACCGGGGAGTGAGTTATAGCCTGGCATCAATTGCAGGGTTTCACATATTTATATGTACATAATAACAGATGACCAGCAATGAGTTGCAGGCTGGAAGCTAATCGAGATGTATAGGCCTGGTGTTTAAGTCGAGAATCACTGGTGTCCAGAAGTGAATTACAGACTGGAATCTGATTGTGGTTTGCAGGGTGGTTTATGTACAGAATAACAGATGTCTGGGAGTGAGTTACCCAATGGAATCTTGTCAAGAGGTTCAGGGTGGTTTGTACACAGAATAACAGGTACCCAGGACTGTGTTGCAGACTCGAATCTAATCAAGTGGTTTGCGATGATTTGAGTGTGGAATAACAGATACCTCGAATTGGTTTACAGGCTGGAATTTAATTGAGGCGCTCAGGCGTTTTTACCCATGGAATAACAGATACCTGGGAATGATGTACAGATTAGAAACTGATCCAAGGGTTTGTGGTGTTTTATATGTACAGAATAACAGATATCTTCTAATTTGTTATAGGCTAGAATCTAATCGAGGAGATCAGGGTGATTTATGTACAACATATAAAGATAACTTTGAGTAAGTTACAGACTGTAATTATTTCGGCAGTTCAGTGTGATTTACAAACAGAATAACATATCCTGAGGATTTAGTTATGGCCTTGAATCTGATTGAAAGGTGCAAGGGTGCTTGTACATCTAATAACAGGGACCTGTGAGTGAGTTGCAGACTGGAATCTACTCGAGGGCTTTGGGATGGTTTAAAAGTTTTAACAACAGATTCCTGAGATTTGCTTACAGATTGGAATCTAATCATGGGATTTATGATGATTCTTAGATAGAATAACAGTTGGCTGGGAGTGAGTTACCGATGGGAATGTAATTGAGCGGTTCAACGTGATGTCAGAGTCACAGATAAGTCCTGAAAGAGTTATAGACTGCAACCCATTTGAGGTGTTGAGGGTGATTAATATATCGAATAAAAGATACACAATAGTGAGTTATGGAGACGAACGTAATCGAGGAATTCAAATCAAATTAAATGAATTGTCCATCAACACTAAATTAAAGTTAACATTCTGTCCATAATAGTATGAGATTTAGCAAACAGGTCTTCAAGTGACACTTAAAATTTCATAAAGCTTTGAACAGCTCATAAATCTGTCAAATTAAGCAATTTGGCTTTCAACACCAAGTATGGCTCATGGAGCCATAGACATCTACAGCACAGAAACAGACCCTCTGCCCAACTTGCCCGCGCTGACCAGATATCCTAAATTAATCTAGTCTGAATTCCCAATGTTTGGTCCCTCCAAACCCTTGCTATTCGAATAGCCATCCAGATGCATTTTACATGTTGTAATTATACCAGCCCCCACCACTTCCTCATTCCAGGCACGCAGGTATCCACTGCGTGTAAAAAGTTGTGCCTCAGGTACCTTTTAATTCTCCCTTTCTCACCTTAAACGTATGCTCCTCTAGTTCTGGACTCCCACACCTCAGGGAAAAGAACTTGTCTACTTATTCTATTCATGCCCCTCATGACTTTATCAACCTTTGAGGTCGCCTCTCAGCCATCTGATGCTCCACGAGAAGTAACGCTGGCCTATTCACCCTCTCCCTCTCGTTTAAGGACTACACTCCCCTGCAAAGCTCATACATCTGTTATGGTTCGCACAAACATCATTAACACTCACTCAGGTTCGGGTAATGCTCTTAAAAGAGTCGAGTGAATCATTCCTGAGGAAGGGTTTCTGCCCGTAACGTCGATTCGCCTGCTCCTCAGATCCTGCCTGACCTGCTGTGTTTTTCCAGCACCACACCCTCAGCTCTGATCTCCAGCAGCTGCAGTCCTCACTTTCTCCTAATGCTCTTAACAGCCGATTAATTTGTCATATTAAGCAAACGTATCTGCTCCGCCCATTTAAAATGCCACACTGACATTGAACGTCCACGCTCGAGATGGTCAATAATGAGTGACCAGCCAGTGCTGCTGACATCCCATGAGTGAATTGACTAATTTTGGATGGCACTTTCTGGTGACCCCGTGTGGGCGGCACGGCGGCACAGTGGTTAGCAATTCCCGCCTCGGGCAACTCTCTGTGGAGTTTGCACGTTCTCCCCGTGTCAGCTTTGGTTTCCTCTGGGTGCTCCGGTTTCCTCCCACTGTCCAAAGATGTGCAGGTTAGGTGAATTGGCCATGCTACATTGTCCGTAGTGTTAGGTGAAGGGATAAATGCAGGAGAATGGGTCTGGGTGGGTTATGCTTCGGCGGTTCGGTGTGGACTTGTTGGGCCGAAGGGCCTGTTTCCACACTGTAAGTAATCTAATCTAATCTAAAAAACTTTCAGATCTAGTGCGCAGGTCTTCACCAACAATTCAAAAGAATATTCTGCTGTGAAGTCTTACAAATTCGTCCAATTAAGCAAATTAAAAACCTATTTAAGAAGCTCACTATCATTCGTTATGGATAGCACACACACATCTTCAATCCCCATTTCGAGTCGGAGAATGCACTTTCACAGCTCATAAAATGGCATAATAAGCAATAATAATAAGCAAATGTCATAATTACTAGTTACCTAAAATAGCAAAGAAGACTTTCAATCACACAGAACATGGCATAATACCTATCTTGGCTCATAAATATGTGAAATTAAGTGAACAGATGGTGAATCTATCAAATTAAAAAGACAGATGCCCATCACCCACTTAAGAGATCAAACTTCTTGAACAGTTCATAAATCTGTCAAGCTGAGCAAGGGGAAAGTCAAAACTCACTCGAGATTGGAGACTGATTTCAAGTTCTTGTAAATCTGTTGAATTTCACAAGCAGAAATTTACTGCCCACTAAAATTAGCACACAGATCTTGAAATCTCAAAAATTGTCAAATTAAGCAACCAGAATTTCAACAGCCGTTTATGATTCCACCCCGCTTTCAATAGCTCTAACATATGTGAAATGAAGTGGCCAGTCTATCAATACGCTTGTAAGATGGTTTTCTCATCATATCAATTTACCCACGTTTCAGATTTAGCAACAAAAAAGGCTGACTCACTTAAAATACCATTTTTTTGACAGCTCATACGTCTGTCACATTAAGTAAATATGAACATCAAATTCCACTTAAGAAGCATACAATTACTCAGCTCACGCAACCATCATGTTTAGCGCTCATCTATGCTCAAACTCCATTCAAGACAGAATAATGCACTTATCAGGTCATCAATCAGTAGTTCATCATACACTTAATAGAAAACAAAAATCTCTTAACAGCTCATAAATATGCTGAAAATGTGCATAAGCCCTTCATCTGTTCACTTAATTTATGCCCCGAAACGTCGAATTTCCTGTTCCTTGCATGCTGCCTGACCTGCTGTGCTTTTCCAGCAACACATTTTCAGCTCTGATCTCCAGCATCTGCAGACTTCACTTTCTCCTCCAGCTCATACATATGCCAAATTAAGCCAGCAGAACTTCGACACCCATACAAAATATCACACCTGTCTCAATAGTCACTTAAATATGTCAAATAAAGAAAACAGATTTTCAAAATTTACATACTGCAGCATATTACAACACTTAATATTGTTCACAAATGTGTCACGTTAACAAACAGATCTTCAACAACCACTGAAGGAATCGTGCTGCTCATAAATCTGTCAAATTAAGACGTTCACTGTTTCTCTTGTAGATTTGCTGTTGGACCCACCAGTGGAGCAAAATGCGACATTGGAATTCACAACTGGGCACTCTTCTCTTTCTCTGTCTGTTCTTCCGGGGTGCGCTGAGCGCCTGCACCATAAGTATCACCAAGGAGTGCCGCAATGCTGGTTTTGTGCCGGGGGCGCAGGTGGCGGGGCAGGGCTACGACGTGGTGACCCTGCAGCCCAAGGGGGCCTTCGTCATCGACGTGAACACGTGGCGCACGGCCAACGGGAGCTGCACCCTCTGTGACAATGACCTGCTCAGCGACGTGCGCCAGCGGCTGCCCGTCTCTCTGGTGGACTGGCGCACTCTGAGTTCCTGCCGGCGCTCGGTCTCCAGCCGGCTTTACCGATCGGCCGCCAAGCTGGCAGAGTCCGCCACCTCCTCCATCACCAACAACTGGCACGCGGACCTTTCTGTGCGAACGCCCGATGTCAGTGCCAACGTGGTGCTGGCTGGATCCCATTCCAAGATGGTGGAATTTGGCACCAGCCGCTCCCCGAGTGATCACTACAGTTTCGCCAGTCACCAGTTCCAATGCCTCTACTACCAGTATCGGGTGAAGGAAAAACCGCTCCTGTCTCCCGATTTCCAACACTCTCTCTCCAAACTCTCAATCAGCTCTGTTGGTCACTACAAGGCCCCCTATCAGAATCTGGTGGCTACCTACGGTACCCACTACCTCAAGTCAGTGGAGCTGGGCGGGCGCTACAAGGACGTGACGGCTATTCGGACGTGTGAGGCAGCATCTGAGGGCTATACCATCGAGGAGGTGGAGGACTGCCTGTCGGTGGAGGCCAGTGTCACGGTGGGCCTGACCACCACAGTTTCACCGGGCTACAAGCGATGCCAGGAGAAGGCACGTTCCATGAAACACCATGACAACTTCCACGAGGCATTCAGCGACCGGGAGACGGAGGTGATGGGAGGCCGGGCCCGGCAAGGGGCCGACCTCTTGTTCTCCGGGGACGGCATGGCCTTCGCCCGCTGGATTGACAGCTTGCTCGCCTCCCCGGGCCTTGTGCGCTACGCCCTGGCGCCGCTCCACCACCTGCTGCCTGCTGGCGACCTCAGGCAGAAGAAACTCCGGCGCTACATCAGCGAATACATCATGGACAACGCCCTCTCCCAGAAATGCGGGGCGGGCCACCGGTGCCCTCACGGGTCCTACCGTGATCCGCACCAACTCTGCTCCTGCCTGTGTCACGAGGACAGCCATGTGGACCGGAACTGCTGCTCCAAGATGAAGGGACTGGGCCACCTAGTGGTCACTGTCTGGGAGGGCCGGGATCTCTGGGGGGACATCTTCTCAGCCACCGATGGCTACGTGGTGGTCAAGTACGGCCAGGCAGAGGCCAGGACCACAGAGATCTCAGACAACAACAACCCCACATGGAACGCCAAGCTGGACCTTGGCCAGGTCAAGGAAGAGAGCGGGCACAACCTGACGATCGAAGTCTGGGACCAGGACAACATCAGCAACAATGACCTCCTGGGAGAGTGCCAGGTCAGACTGACTTCCAGCAACCACTCCGAGGTCTGCTACCTCAAGTACGGCAAGGTGACCTACGCCTACGCTTTCACCTGCGGCCCCCACCTGGGCGGTGCCACCTGCCAGGATTACACGCCCGGTCCTGGCAGTATGCCCTTCACCTCTGCCCTGGGTGGAACCAACCGTACCCTCCTTCTCAAAACACACGTCCGCAACACCCGCTCCAAATCGCCATTCCCCGTGATCTAATTCCCCTTACCTTTACCTCTGACAGTTTCTTTCCTGAACTGTATTCCCGCTATTACCCTTGCAGCATTGTAAGCCCTGTACAACATGGGAAGCTCTATGCTATTACTTCGAAACGCTTTGAAGGCGTTTTCCAACCGTGCACGCAGCTCAGTGCACAAGAAGATGCATTTGTATAATCTTACACTTTCTCAATAAATCTAACTCTGTGCATTTAGCCTGTTCCATGTGATCTGTCTGCACGGGCACACTCGGTCAGCGAGCTTGTGGAGTGTTGTGGGGCTGTACCATAACGGGCATGGGGGGGTGGGGGGAGGGTAGGGTCAAAGAAAAGGTGTCCTGGCACAATTACACTTAAAAGAAAAGGCAACTGCAAGACATTGGTTACAACGGAGGAATTTGAGCACAGGACAAATTAAGCTGTGATATATTGGTGCAGCGGCTGGTCAAGGATCAGCTTAACTTCCTCACGAACATAATAATATCCAGGAAAAAGATACATTGGGGAAAATGGGCAGATACTTGCATGCATAGTGATTGCATAGAGTGGGAGTGAAAGGGAAGGTGTTTCAGTGCATCACATTAACAAAGAGAAGGAGCAAGCCGGGAGGGGATTTGCTCCCTTGGCTTTGTGTGGGATGGGGGTGAACATGAACGGATATGGGTCCATTTGGAATTGGTAGACTGGGGTTGGTAGGGGAGTGGCTTCAGACCATGAGGTTTCAGAAGTGTGGGAGTACAATGGCAGCTGTTGGAATCCTTTAGGATTAGTGCAGCGTAGGCGTGAATGGGAAGGGGTTTGAATTCGTTGGGATTGCGTAGACCAACAGCAAAGAGGAAGGGGATTGGGTCTATTGGGATTGTGTAGAATAAGAATGCACAGGAAGGAGTTTGGGTTAATTGCGATGATGTAGAATTGGAGTGAGCAGGAAGTGGTTTGGGTCCATTGGAATTACGTAGAATTGGAATGATCAGGAATGGATTTGGGTCGATTGGAATTGTGCAGAGTGAATGAGAACGGGAACGGAACAACAGCCAAGGTTGCTGGAATAGCTCAGCAGATCTGGCAGCATATGTAAGAAGACATCAGAGTTAACATTTTGGGTCTCACGATCCTTCCTCAGAACTGGAAGTCGTTTGTGTCCATTGGGTAGGAGTGAACGGGAAGGAGTTTTGGTCAGATGGGATTGTATAAAGTGGGTGTGAGTGGGAAGTGCTTCGGGTCCTTGGTGATTATGTAGACTGGGTGTGAATTGAAAGGGGATTGGGTGCATCGGTGTTGAGCATGATGGGAGAGAATTTGAGCGTAACCTCCACTACTTTGGCTTGTGGGACGAAACTGGAGCGCCCGGAGGAAACCCACACCGACACGGAGAGAGTGTGCGATCTCCATACAGACAGTCGCCCAAGACTGGAACCGAACCTGGGTTCCTGTTGCTGTGAGGCAGCCGTGCTAACCACTGAGTCTACGTCGTGTAGAAAGGCCCCATTTCGCTGTACTTGGTCCATACCCTTCTCAACCTTTCCTGGCCTTTTATTTGTCCAAATGCCTTTTAAGTAGTATTGATGAACCCATCTCAACCACTTCCGCTGGCAGCACCTGTGTTAAACAAAAATGCCCCTCGGGCTCCCTTTTACTCCTCCCTCTCTAACTTTAAACTGATGCCCACACGTCCTCGAATCCCCAACCCCCCGGGGGAAAAGACGGAGTACATTCACCCTACCCATACCTCTCATGATACTATATACTTAGATCAGATTCTCGCTTAGTGTCTTGTGCTCGAAAGAACAAATAAAGTCCTAGGTGTCCCATCCTCTCTCGATAAAAGTCCTGGCAACATCCTTGTAAATTTCTTCGGCATTCTTTCCAGTTTAATAAGACCCCTCCTACAGCAAGGTGAACAAACCTGAACACAATATTCCAAGAGCTGCCTCACCAACCTCCCATACAATTGGAAGATAACTTCCCAACTCGGCACTGAATGTCCTGACTGAAAACGGCCAATGTGCCAAAAGCCTTATTCAATGCCCTGTCTATCAATGAATCCACCTTCAGAAAACCGTGCACCTGAACTTAAACGTCCCTCTGTTCCACGACACTACGCAAGGCCCTGCCATGCACCACGAAGCTCCGAGCTTGATTTGACTTTCCAAAATGCAAGACCTCACAACTTATCGAAATTAAATTACATTTGCCATTGCTCGGCCCACTTCCCCAGCTGATCGGGATCCTGATGGAATTTCTGATAACATTCCTCACTGCCCATGTGACCGCCTATTTTCATGTCATCTGCAAAGTTCCTAATCATACCTCGTACATTCTCCTGCCAATAACTGACAGCGATAACAAAACAGCAATGGGCCCCAGCACTGACCCCTGAGGCAATCCACTGGTCGCAGGGCTCCAATGTGACAAGCATCCATCCACTATTCCCATCTGCTTCCTACCATCAAGCCAATTATGTGTCCAATTTGCCAACTCCACCTGGCTTCTCTGCAATCTAACCTTCCAGAGCAGCCTACCATGTGGAGACTTTTCAGAGCTATTACTGAAATCCGGATGGGCTACTTCTACTTGTTTCTACTATTTAAATTGTCAAGAACACTTAAAGTGCCTGTAACAAGCTAAGCTAACACCAAGAGGCGTCATTACCAACTTTTCACCACAGTCAATTTGAGTGCCCGTGACAATTAAGGCTATTCTGAATGACTGTTTCAAATATCTTGTATCAGCATTTTGTTTTAAAACCTGCAGGAAAGCATCTGTGAGACAATTTTTGTGACCCGCACCTTGTGCAATTTAGAACATAGAACATTACAGCACAGTTCAGGCCCTTCATCCCTCGATGTCCTGTCGATCTGGCAGACCAGTCTGAAGCCCATCTCACTTCCACTGTCCCATTTTCATCCGAATGTCGATCGAATGCTGTTAATGTTGACGACTTGACTATTGTTGCAGGCAGACCGTTCCAGGTCACTACTATTGTCTGAGTAAATTAACTACCTTTGACATCTGTCCTATATCTATCACCCCTCAATTTAAAGCTATGTCCCCTCGTACAAGCCGTCACCATCTGAGGGAAAACGCTCTCACTTTACACGCTATCTAATCCTTTGATTATCTCATACGTCTCAATGGTCACCTCTCAACCTTCTTCTCTCGAATGAAAGCAACCTCAAGTCCCTCAGCCTTTGCTCTTAAGACCTTCACTCCATACCAGACAACATCCCAATAAATCTCCTCTGGACCCTTTCCAAAACTTCCACATATTTCCCAAAATGCAGTGACCAGGAGTGCATGCAATACTCCAACTGTGGCCGCACCAGAGTTTTGTACAACTGCAGCATAACATTATGGCTCCGAAACATTATCCCTCTACTCATAAAAACTAACCCACTGTATGTCGTTTTCACAACCCTGTCCACCAGGGTGGCAAATTGCAGGGATTCATGCACACAGACACCGAGATCTCTCTGCTCACCCAAACCACCAAGGATCTTACCACGAGCCCAGTCTTCTGCATTCGTGTTACTCCATCCCGTTTGTAATTTAAACTTCTTGTTTGAGAAGCAAGTTTGCTCTCTGAATGGAAAGTTACATTTTCAGACGGTTCATCACCATACTAGGTAACCTCATCAGTGAGCCTCCGGTGAGGTATCACGAGTATCCTGACGTACAGATGAGGAAGGACACCACGTCGATTGGGACAACACATCGATCCTCGGACAAGCCAAACAGAGACAAGTGTGAGAATTCCTAGAAGCATGGCATTCCAACCGGAACTCTATCAGCAAACACATCGACTCGGACCCTGTTTACCACAGCACTGGGAAACAGAGCAGGAAATGACTTCGCTACAGGAACCGTGATCACCATAGGAAATTACATCACCAACCGAAGGATATCTAAACACGTAAATAGGAAGTGGATCATAAAACCAGTGCTTCATCTGATGAACGTTATCTCGTATGGTGACAGAATGTTGGAAAATGAACCTTGCAGCTCAACGAGCAAACGTACATCCAGATCTTCAGATCTTTCAGCGTCCCCAGCACCTCCTCCTCAGTGAACACCACGACATTCACCTCAGCCCCTCCCCCCGTTTCTCTGGAAATTCTGGTGGGCTGCTACCACTCTGAAGATTGGTGCAAAGTACCTGTGCACTTCCTCTGCTATTTCTTTGTTCCCTATTGCTACTTCTACAGCCTCATCTTTCAGTGGTCCAATTTTGACCTTTCAGTGTCGAGTTAAAACCCTTGCATTCTTCTGAAATCTTCCGAGCTAGCTTATCCTCTGAGTTAATTTGCTCTCCCCTTATTTCCTTCTTCAGTTATCCAATGCCAATCTCTGAAGTCTTCCCAACCTCCGGCCCCCTCCTAATCTTTATCACAGTGTATGCTTTTGCCTTTTGTTTTTGATGATGTCCCTGACTTCCCCTGGCAGCGATGGTTGCCTCATCCTTCCCTTTGTATGCTTCATCTTCCTCGGGATGAATTTTTCTTGTGCCTCCTGGCATACTACCAGGATTCCCTGCCATTTGACCTTCACCATCTTCAAGTCCATTTTCGCCAGAACCTCTCTCACTTGGTTCCAGGCTCTCCCTCTCAAGCTTCAGGGTGAATTCTATCATCTTATGGTCACTGCTTCCTACATTTGGAAAGCTCCAGGACCATAAGACCATAAGGCAGCATCCCTGCTCCTCCCTGCAACAATGATTGACTCTTGCCAACTTAATGTGCATTTGATGGTCATTGGATAGTTATATGGTTATATGATAGTAAAATGAAAGTGTGTGGATTAGATGGGTTTCCATCAGTCAATGCAACAACGAGGGCCAAAGGGCCTATGTCGCACTGTAATGTTCTATGTTCTTTGTTCTAACCTCGTTCAGTGCCGTAAGGGAGAGAGTTCCAGGATGTTGACCCCGGAAAGCCTGTATGATGTCATACCAAGTCAGAATGGTCTTGTTGAGGAATGGGATGGAGCATGGTTCTCCGGGAAGATCTTGCAGGGAGTGGTGCTCCCTCTCTTGTATCTGCTTTCCCTCGTCCTCCTAAGGTGTAAGAAGACTCGCGTTTCGAAGGTGTTGACATTTGAAGGAGCCATGGCGTGTTGTGTAGATGGTACTTACTGCAGCCACTGTACATTTGGTGCTGGGCAGAGCAAGTGTTGAAAGTGGGGCTCAACGTGTCAATCGAGTGGAGGGTATGGTGCCGGCTTTGTTCTGGTGACACAGAGGTTCTCGAGTGTGTAGAAGCTGATTGAAGAGGTTATCACCTCTTCAAGATATTGCTCCTTCATCTTCAGTCGTGACACATTCATTGCTAATGCAATGAAAAACATTCCGGGCATTTCATTGAGAGAGTATCTCGCCATCGCACACATGACGGTCATTGGTATTCCCAACACAGACTCTGCCACTATCAACATCCTGGGGGTTATCATTGGGAGAGAATCCAAACATCACCACTTAATGTTGAATGGTATCACCATCTCTGAACCACACCACTATTAAAAACCTGAATGCGACCATACATGACTCCATGGGTACTGTCACATAGGCATGCATATGCAACTGGGCCTTGACACGATATACATGCTTTGGCTCACAATTGACAAATGTTCTGGGGAGTGTTGCTGCCCAAGGAGACATGGAGTGTGCTTCATTATTCTTTGACAGTGGCATCGAAAGGCCAGGATAGTGAAGAAGGGTTTGCCATGATTTCCTTTATTGATTGGAGCATTGATCATAAGAGTTGGGAGGTCATGCTGCAGCTGTACATAACAATGGTTAGGCCGCATTTAGATTATTGAATG
This sequence comes from Hemiscyllium ocellatum, assembly GCF_020745735.1. Taxonomy (NCBI): domain Eukaryota; kingdom Metazoa; phylum Chordata; class Chondrichthyes; order Orectolobiformes; family Hemiscylliidae; genus Hemiscyllium; species Hemiscyllium ocellatum. Next base: position 6,882,927 of record NC_083441.1, read on the forward strand.
CAGCTCTGATTTTCCCCCTATAGGAAGGATGTTGTGAATGTTGAAATGGTCGGAAAAGGTTTCAAACGATGTTGGTAGGATTTGAGAGGTTGAGCTATATGGGGTGAATGAATATGCTGCAGCTGTATTCCCCGGTGCGCCGTTGACTGAGGGGTGACCTCCGAAAGGTTGATAAAATAATGAGGGGAATGGATAAGTTAAGTAGATAAGCTCTGTTCACTGGGGTAGGGGAGTCCAGTACGAGAGGGCGAAGGTTTCGGTTGAAAGGGGAAAGATTTAAATGGGATAAAAGGGGTAACATTTTGATTGAAAGTATAGTGCGTGCATGGAATGAGCTGCCACAGGAAGTGGTGGAGGCTGGTGCAGGGCATCTCTTTGGGCATATGAAGAGAAGGGTTTAGAGGGATATCGGCCAAGTGCTGGCAAGCGGGACCCATTCACACAACAGAGAAACAAATAAACAAATACATTTGATGACGGCGAATTTTGTTAAAATCTCACCATTTGTAAAATATTCTTGACGAGAATTTATTGAGTGTGTAGACGAGCTGATACATTATTCAATGAGGCGAAGAAGAGGTTATACCTGGTCGGTACGAATTCTCTACCAAGTCTGGAATCGTTCTGTAGAATGGAGAGAGAAAGGAGATTGGACCACTGTCAAAGTCTCTGTCTCAGTCTCTGTGCCTCAGTCTGTCTCTGTCTCCATCCGTCTTTGATTTTCTCTTTCCTTTCTCGATCTCCCCATCTCTACTTTTTTCTCCCTGACTTAATGACACTGTCTCGCATCTCTCTCTCTCTCTCTAGCTTGCTCACGCACTCTGTCTCTCTCTCTCACACACACACACACACACACTCTCACTCACTCTCTGTCTTTATCTCTCTCTTTCTCTCTCTCACTCACATACACACGCACTCACTGTCTCTCTGTCTTTATCTGTCTCTCTCTCACACACACACACTCACTCTCTCTCTGTCTTATCTCTCTCCTCTCTCTCTCATACACACACACTCACACTCTCTCTGTCTTTATCTCTCTCTCCCACACACACACATACACACTCGTACTCTATCTCTCTGTCTCTTTCTCTCTCACACACACACTCACACACTCTCTGTCTCTCTCTCTCTCTCACACACACACACATACACACAAACACACTGGCTCTACCTCTGTCTTTATCTCTCTCTTTCACTCCCTCTCTCTTTCAGCTCCTCCCGCCCCCGCTCTTCCCTCTGCCACTCTCATTCTGCTTCTCTATCTCTGTCTCTCTCCATGTCTCCCGTTCTGTCTCTGTCCCACCTGCCTGCATCTCTCCCATTCTTTCTTCATGCCTCTGTCTTCTTCTGAATCCTTTCCTCTCTCTCTTCCGCATTTCTGTCTCTCTCTCCCCATATCACCTTCGGACTATCTTTCTCTGCATGCCTCTCTGTCTCTCTTTGCCTCTCTCGCTCTCTCCTGGTCACAATCCCAGGCCCCACCATGTCTCTTCCTTTGGCTATCTCTCGCTCTCTGACGATCTGTCTGCCTTCCTCACTGTACCTGTCATTCTGTGTCCCTCTCGTTTCCTGCAGGCCCACACACTTTCACCAAGGAACAGTCTGTAATGAGTGTCGATCATTCATCCGGGGGTGGTGTATTGATTTACTGAGAAAGATTGACTCCTGTTTCATTGCTAATCTTCGGTTGTATTAATCGATGAATTATTTCACGGTGCATACCTATGGGATATCTCATTGCAGTTATAAACCTCTTTCACAACCTTAAGAGCCATTTCCCTCACTTTTGATCTAACCAATCATGAGTAACCACAATTAATCAAACTACAGTTCATTTAAAGATCCAGGACACTAATTGACAAGTGCTTAGTACCCCAAATCTATTCAAATCGCAGATTGAATCTGTTCAACGTTTCCAAATCACGGACCTGAGACTCCAGAGTGTTACAACATGGGGGTGAACTCTCTGTTAATTATGCCAAACACCCAGAAAAAGCTCACATCACCTCGTAATCTGTTAAAGTATGAGGGACAGATAATTCCGAAATTCCACTGTTGAAAGTAAATACCATCAATTTATTCTTTAACTCTCAAAGTGAACATTAAACAACAACTATTCACAACTCTAAGCCCCCCTTTCTCTGAATAGCTTACTATCTGCTGACAACTCTACAACAATATACTGTCCCAATAAAAGCATTCATTTAAATTGCATCAGCTTGACTTCAAAACCATCCAGCAGATGTTGTCTCGATGTCTTTCTGGGGAGAGCGTATAGCAGTTGGAAGAGGTTCCGGGGGTGGTTGTAGGGGCTAGATGGGGTTATGGAGATAGGGAGGGGTTGTAGGGGCAAGAGTAGAATTCAGAGATAGGGAGGGGGTGTAGGGGCTGGAGGGGATTACAGAGATAAGGAGAGGTGCAAGGGCTAGAGGGGGTTATGGAGAAAGGGAGGGGTGCAGGGGCTAGAGGAGTGTATGGAGATAGGGAGGGACTGTAGGGGCTGGAGGGGTTACAGAGATAGGGAGAGGATGTAGGGGCTGGAGAAGGTTACAGAGATAGAGAGGAGGTGTAGGAGCGAGAAGGGATTGCAGAGATAGGGAAGGGGTGTCGGGGAATACAATGATAGGGATGGGGTGTAGGGGCCGGAGGGGGATGCAGAGATAGGGAGAGGGTGTAGGGACTGGAGAAGGTTACAGAGCTAGGGAGGGTGTTTAGGGGCTGCAGTGGATTACAGAGCCATGGATGGGATGGAGTCTGGAGGAGTTTATCGGGGCAGGTAGGAGTTGTAGTGACTGGAGGACATTACAGAGATAGAGGAGGGTGGAGTGATTGGAGGAGGTTACAGGGTGGTTGTAGGGGCTGGGGAGGGGTACAGAGATAGGGAGGGGCGCAGGGGCCAGAGTGGGATATAGAGATAGGGAGGGGGTGCAGGGGCTGCAGAAGGTAACAGAGATAGGGAGGGGGGTGTCGGGGCTGGAAGGGATTACAGAGCCATGGAGGGGGTGGAGTCTGGAGGAGTTTATAGTGATAGGGAGGGGTTGTAGTGGCTGGAGGACATTACAGAGATAGAGAGGGCTGGGGATTGGAGGAAGCTACATAGATCAGGAGAGGTGTGATTACTGAAGGAGGCAACAGAATTAGGGAAGGTGTGTAGGAGCTGGAGGGGATTGAGTGATAGGGAAAGTGTAGGGAGTTCCAGAGTCAGGGAGGGTGTAAGGGCCAGAGGGGTAACACTGATAGGGAGTGGGTGTAGGGGCTCGAGGAGGTGTCTGAGTTGGGGGAAGGTGCTGTTGGGGGTTTCAAAGATAGGGAGGGCGTGTGGGGGCTGGAGGGGTTTATGAGATAGTGAATGTATGTAACATCAGGTGGAAGTGACAGTAACAGTGACAGGGTGGGATTGTTGGGGCTGGAGGAGGCGGCCAAGTTAGGCAATATGTGTCAGGCTGGTGGAGGCTACAGAGATAGGGAGGGGTTGTCGTGTCTGGAAGGGGTTACCATGTTAGGGAGAGAATATAGGTGTGGAGGAGATTACAGAGATAGAGCAGGGTTATAGGGGCTTGTGGATGTGAAGGGATAGGGAGGGGATGTAGGGGCTGGAGGATGTGACAGAGATAGGGAGGGGATGTAGGGGCTGGAGGAGGTAATAGAGATAAGGAGGGGGTGTTGAAGCTGGAGGGAGTTACAGAGATAAGGAGGAGTTGTAGTGGCTGGTGGATGACAGAGATAGGGAGGGAATGTCAGTGGCAGAGGATGTTTCCGGGATAGGGGATGGATGTAGCGTTTGCCAGAGGTGACAGTGATAGGGAGGGACTGTAGGGGCTGGAGGGACTTTTCTCCTGGAGGTCGGGCCTTTAGGAGTGTGGTGGAACAGAGAGATCTTGGAGTTCACGTTGACAATTTCCTGAAAGCGGAGTCACAGGTAGACAGGGCAGTGAAGAAGGCGTTTGGCATATTGTCCTTCATCAGTCAGGACATTAAGTATAGAGGTTGGGAAGCAGTCTAGCAATTATACTGACATTGATGAGTATGCACTTAGCAGTATTGTGCTCTGTTTTTGTCACCTTGCTATAGGAAGGATATTACTAAACCTTTTATATCTTACTATTCAAGACAGACTATCTCCCACATCTCTCAATATTTTACCTTTGCTTCCTACTTCCTCTATTCTACCCGAGTAAACCTAAGCCACACAGGTGAGGTCTTTGGAACGGTCAGACGCTATCTCACTCTCCCGCTCCTGAAGAGGCAGTGCACTCTCCTGCAGCTCCTCCAGTTACTCTGAGATTTATTTCACTACCGTAACTAATCCCCTGATGAAGGACTTGTGCCCGAAACGTCGAATTTCCTGTTCCTTGGATGCTGCCTGACCTGCTGCGCTTTAACCAGCAACACATTTTCAATTCTTCTGGTTAGCCAATTTCTCCAAGGAAATGAGAAATGCTTCCACATCGTTTTCACTGAATTTTTGTAAATGTGTGGACATATTTGTAAATATCCCACCAGGCCTTTGGCTATGACGTGTTGACTCATCATCACTATCCTTCTCACTAAACCTGCCTTATTTCTTCCTCTCCATCCTGTCGTATCAACTTTCCTGTCTAATTGCCAACTTCTGGAGTTCAAACTCTCTCTCTCATTCTCCCATTCTTCACTTTTTGATTTGATTCCTCTGCTAAGAATCTTCGTTTCATTTCCTTTTTTCTGTTGCTTTTAACAATAATTCAAAGCTTTTCAGTCTCGTTTCTATTCTCTTCCTTTCCCTTTCAGGTTCACTTTCTAACTCTGAATGTCTTATTCAGAATGTAATTTCTATTCTAACTCCACCACACTCGACTGTTTCTCTAGTATACCTAATTGATGGGTTAACTCCATTACCATTAGAAATTTCTTGTCATCCCTCGTCAAACCCAATTTTAACCTGTGTGCCAATTCGACAAGTGTCACATTTTTCTGCCTTTCTGAACTTTCTTGGCAAATTTGGGAAGCATCTTCATGCCCAGACCCTCTTCAGCAATGTGAAGAAACATTTCCCCAACTCTTAATTTATCCAACAATACCCAACCGAAATTGAACAGATTTCCTATGCGATTTTTATTAATGACTTCAATGAGGAGGTGGAAGAGTGGGGTTGGTAAGCTTGCCAATGACGCAAAGGTTGGTGGAGTTGTGGACAGTGTGGAGGGCTGTTGCAGGTTGCAACTGGATGCAGAACTGGGCTGATAATTGGCAGATGGAGTTCAACCTGGAAAAGTGTGGATAGTGGAATTTGACTACAAATGAAAGGGTTAAAGTCAGGATTTTTGGTTGTGTGGAGGAATAGAGGGATCTTGGGGTCTATGTCCGTAGATCTCTCCCAAGCTGATCGGGTTGTTCAGAAGGTGTATGGTGTGTTGGCTTCCATTAGCAGGAAGATTGAGTTTATGCTGCGACTCGATAAAACCCAGGTTGGAGTACACTTGGAATGGTGTGTTCGGCTCTGGTTGCCTCACTATAGGAAGGATGAGAGGATGATGGAAGCTTTAGAGAGGATGCAGAGGAGATTTGTAAGGATGCTGCCTAGACTGGAGGGGATGTCTATTGAAGAAACGTTGAGGGAGATAAGACCTGTCTCATTGGAGTGAAGGATGAGAGTTGACTTGATAGAAGTATACAAGATTTTGAGAGGCATCAGTAGAGTGGATAGCCAGAGACGTTTCCCAATGGTGGGAATGTTTATCACAAGGGGGCAAAATTGGAGGAAATTTTAGAGGAGATGTCAGAGATAGGTTCTTTACTCAGAGAGAGGTGGGTGTGTGGAACTTACTGCTTCCAGTGGTAGTAGAGAAAGATACAATAGGGACATTTAACTGACTTTGAGGTAGGCATATGAAAGATAGTACAGTGAAGGGTATGTAGGTTAGTCTGACCTTAGAGTAGGATAGAAGGCTAGTACAACATCAGGGGCCGAAGGGGAACATTTGCTTAATGTTCCACTTCTTGCTTCAGTTTTACTTTAAGGTCTAGGACATTACTCTCCAAGTCTGTTTTCATCTGCTGGGACCTTTTGTACCCTACATTTCTTCAAATCTATCCAAACCCCAGTCCAAACTCTTGGAGCCCAGCCTCCAATCTGTTATTTAGCGGAGGTTGACTCCTCATCTCCACTCCCTCTGAGAATTAAAACCGAGACACCCAAGGAGGCAGACCTCTCCCTAGAACCTGTAAAAAGAGTCCATCAAGTCTTATGACCTGCTTTCAGTGACATCTAGTGGTTAAATAAAATAAATGCCTGACGAGATTTTATCATCAACACGTATAAATTTATTAGTCTAACTTAACTCAACTATCAACAAACCGAATAAACCATTCTCTCTACTAACGTTTTCACGAATAAAGCAAGATTCCCATGCTATGCTGTTGTAATAAATACAAGTCCCTGGCGTGCCCATTTGCCACCAGGCAGTGGGGATCCCCAGTGGAGGGCTCTCAACACGGGAGTCCTCCCCCTTTCTCTCGGGGATCTGGAGTGAAGGGTACTGCACGCAGCGGTCCCCTGCAACCGCAGATTGCGGTGGTTCACGGACTTCCAGCCTAACTGCTTAGTCTGTGGCGCTGTGGAGTCTGTGGACCATGTGTGTATTGGGTGTGGGCGTTTGCACTCCTTCTTTGATCTTCTTAAAAATCCTCCTCCTCTGCTTTAGGTTACACTTCAGTCCCACGCTCCTGATCTTCAGGCACCCGGTGCGGAGGAGGGAGTGCAGGTCTGAAGACCTCCTCGTGGGTCTGCTACTGGGCCTGGCCAAACTGGCCATAAACAGGTCCAGGCAGCGGGCTGTGGAGGGGGTCGTGAGAGCCGACTGCCTACCCCTCTTCCGCGGTTACGTTAAATCCCGGGTGTCCTTGGAGAAGGAGCACGCGGTGTCCACCAACGCCCTGGAGTTGTTCAGGGAGAGGTGGGCGCCGCAGGGAGTGGAGTGCATTATTTCCCCCTCCAACGCTATTTTGATTTAATCCCTGCCCTCCCCTTCACTGTTTGATCACTTTGCCTTTTGTGAAGGGCACTGCTTGTTACTGGCCACTCGGTGTTTTCCTTTCTTCCTGGTGGTGGAAATTGAATAAAGAATCGTACACTATTAAAAAAAATACAAGTCCAACTCAGATAAAGCAACGCATTTATTCTCTTGAAATAACAGTCAGGTTACACGTCTTCTGGAATGTTCTGTGCTTTCTCTGTGAGGAGTCTTCACCAGCTGTCTCATTGGCACCACTATTATTGAAACGATGTTTTCTATTCGACAGAGAGGAGTCTGTGAAAGCCAGCGATTCTCTCTGCAGAGCTGAGGGCCGTTGTCTCCAGGGGACGGCAACTAGGTATTCGGTCTCTGCACAACTGACCCCTTCTTTGTACATCCTTGATAATACCTCAATTTTTCTTACAATATGAATGGGCCCATGTTGTCAAAAAAACATCAGATTCAAATTTAGTAGATTTTGGGTATCGAAGGGCCCGGTTCAAACTGATTGGTTAAATCCAAAGGTCTGTTATCTTGGTAAAAATGGCGGCTTGTACCTGCTAGGCCTTTTGATGCAAACATTTCAATTTGAGTGGTTTCTGTTTCCTTGCAAGCTGCAGTTAGCAGAAGTCCATTGTAAATTTCTAAGGACAGAAAATAGCACCAGCTTTTAAAAGAACCACGCAGTCCTTTCACCATTTTCGGCCTCCTAATCTAGCCAGCTCTGCAGCGATATCCCATAGGGCAAGACGCCCTTCCCATTCATTGCAACGTTGTCATAGAATCCTTACAGTGTTGAAGCAGGCTATTCCGCCCACTGTCTCCACACTGATCCTCCCAGACCCACACCGTCCCTGTCACGCTTCATTTGTCACGGCTAATCCACCTGGCCTGCCCCTGGACACTGTGGGCAATTTAGCACGGCAAATCGACCCTAACCTGCACATCCATGGACACTACGGGACAATTTCCCATGGCCAATCCATCCTAACCTGCACATCCCTGGGCACTACGGGACAATTTCCCCACGGCCAATCCACCCTAACCTGCACATCCCTGGGCACTACGGGACAATTTCCCCACGGCCAATCCACCCTAACCTGCACATCCCTGGACACTACGTGACAGTTCCCCATGGCCAATCCAACCTAACCTGCACATCCCTGAACACCATGGGACAATTTTACATGGCTAATTCACCCTAACCTGCACACCACTGGGCACTACAGGACCATTTCGCTTGGCTAATCCATGCGAAACTGCACCTCACTGGACTCTAGGGGACAATTTAGCACGGCTAATTCTTCCTAACCAGCGCATCCCTGGGCACTACAGCACAATTTCCGACGGCCAATCTACCATAACCTGCACATCCCTGGACACGATTGGACAATTTAACATGTCTAATTCGCCCTAATATGCACACTCCTGGGCACTGCGGGACAATTTAGCACCGCTGATCCACGCTAAGCTGCACATGTCTGGGCACTACGAGACAATTTAGCGTGGCAAATCATCCTAACCATCACATCCCTGTGCAATACAAGACAGTTTAGCACGGCTAATCCACCCTAACCAGCACATCTTTGGACTGTGGGAGGTAGCCAGAGCACCCGGAAGAAACCCGTGCAGACGCGAAGGCAACACGGTAGATAGCGCTGCTGCCTCACTGCACCAGGAACCCGGGTTCAATTCCAGACTGTGACGGCTGTCTGTGTGGAGAGTGTTCATTTTCTCCGTGTCTGCGTGTGCTTCCTCTGGTTGCTCCGGATTCCTCCCACAGTCCGAAGGTGTATGTGCTTGGAGAATTGGCCATACGAAATTGCCCTGTCTGGGAATGGAGCATCACTCAGGGGAAGTATAGGGTAATAGGATAGGGGATTAAGCCTGAGTTGGATACTCTTCGGTGGGTCAGTGGCCTGTTTCCACTCTGTCGTTATTCTGTGTGAATGTGCAAGCTCTACACAGCCAGTCAGCCAATGGTGAAATCGTATCCAGGTCCCTGCCTTTGAGGCAACAGTGTTAGCAATGATAGCGCCCAATGCGCCCAATCCTCTTCTCATTGACTCCCACTGTACACAGTCCCAGTGGAAACGGAGCCTCTCCCATTCATTCCAACATTGTCCAATCCAAATGGACGCAATCCAGATCCAGTTCACTCCTGGTGCACCGGATCCGAATGAACTCAAACCACTTCCTGTTCACTCCCACACCACATTATCGAAATGGACGCAAAAGCCTTCGTGCTCACTCCTTCTGTCAACAAGCTCAATGGACACAAGCTATTTGTGCTCACTCCCACTGTATACGCCCAAATGCCTCCCTACACTCCATAAATCAATATGGATTAATATACATCCCTTTCGAACTCTCTCGACACAGTCGTAGTCGATCCTAGCACCTTCCTCTACATTGCTAGTCACCTCAGTTGCAATGGACACAGAGTTCCTCCCGTCTGCACAATTACAATGGATTCAGACCTCTTCCTGTTCAATCCAACTCTACGCAATCTTAATGGATCCAAATCACTTTCCATTCACTCCCACACTGCGCAATTTCAAACCGCCTTCACATATGCACTGACTCTATATGATCCCAATGAACTCCAAACCATTTCCCGTTCACTTCCACTCGATTCATTCCCAATGAACGCAAACCCCTTCCCGTTCACTCCCACTCTCTGCAATCCCTTTGGGCCCAAACCTCTTCCTGTTCACTCCCACTCTACAAACTCCTAACGGACCCAAACCTCCTCCCATTCACTCCAACTCTACACCTCCCTAATGGACCTCAAAGCCTTTCCAATTTACACAACCCATTTGCCACAGTCTCCGACTCACTCAATCCAATGGACCAAGACCATTTCCCATTTCCCCCACTATGTATTCCAAAAGGACACACGTCCCTTCCCTTTAGCTCTACACGATCCCTAATGGACGATTTCTTGGTCCCATATGCTGCCAGTCTACCAACACCCAATTGACCCAAACCACTTTCGACACACTTCGAATCTGCAGAATTCCTACAGAACCAGGTTTCTTTCTGTTCACTCCAACTCTACACAATCTCAATGGACCCAATCCCTTCCCATTCACTCCAACCCTACACATTCCCAATGGAATCGAATCCCTTCCCATTCACTCCCACTCTACACAATCCCAATGGAATCAAACCCCTTCCCATTCATTTCAATTCCACACAATCCCAATGGACCCAAACCCCTTCCCTTTCACTCCAACCCTACACAATCCCAATGGACCCAAGCCCCTTCCCATTCACTCCAACTCTACACAACCCCAATGGAATCAAACCCCTTCCCATTCACTCCAACCGTACACAATCCAAATGGACCGAAACCCCTTCCCATTCACTCCAACCCTACACAATCCCAATGGACCCAAACCCCTTCCCATTCACTCCAGCTCTACACAACTCCAATAGAATCAAACCCCTACCCATTCACTCCAACCCTACACAATCCCAAAGGAAGCAAACCCCTTCCCATTCACTCCAACCTTACACAATCCCAATGGTCCAAAACCCTTCCCATCACTCCAACCCTACACAATCCCAATGAACCCAAACCCTTCCCATTCACTCTAACTCTACACAATCCCAAAGGACCCAAACCACTTCCCATTCGCATTCACTCACATACTACATAATCCCAATTTACCCAAACCTAGATTAGATTACTTACAGTGTGAAAACAGGCCCTTCGGCCCAACAAGAACACACCGACCTGCCGAAGCGCAACCCACCCATGCCCCTACATATACCCCTTACCTAACACTACGGGCAATTTAGCACGGCCAATGCACCTGGCCCACACATCTTTGGACTGTGGGAGGAAACCCACGCAGACACGGGGAGAACGTGCAAACTCCACACAGTCAGTCGCCTGAGTCGGGAATTGAACCCAGGTCCCTGGCGCTGTGACGCAGCAGTGCTAACCACTGTGCCACCGTGCCGCCCTTCTCTCGTTATCTCCAACTATCCACAATCTTAGTTGAGCTGAACAGCTCCACCTTCACTCCCGTTCTAGACAGTCCCAATGGGCCACAGCCCCTTCCCATATTCGACTAATATATCATTTTCATGGATAATATTATCCTGCTCCTGAGCGGGCTCAGCTGCCCCCTGGGTACCTAGTATTCAGAACCTTGTTCTGGTGTACCATTATAACACTGCTGAATCTTTCCTGGGCTCAAATGCCCTCGCTGTGAGGCCTTTCTGACATTTGCCTCCAGTCCCGTTCATAATGGAATGATGATTCTGTCTTTCACCCTCTCCCCCACCCCACAGCACTCCTCACATACTGCCCCCCAACACTGCACAAGCCCACTCACTAAGTGTGCCCATGTAGACTGGTCACATGACGTAGGCTAAAAGCCATTGAGTTGGATTTATTACAAGTATATGAGATTATACAAATGTACATAGAAATCAGCTTAGTTGCACTTCTTGATGGGCTGCACTGCTAGCGTGGTTGGAAAAAGCTTTGGAATGGAGGGAGATGAATTGGGTCTAATGGGATTTTTTAGGGTAGCAGTGAACTGGAAAGGGTTTGGGTCTATTGTGATTGTGTAGAGTGGGAAAGAAGGATATGGAGTTATGTCGAGTCGAAGTGAAAGGGATTGGGTCCATTGGGATTGTTTAGTGTTGGAGTGAATGGAGAGTAGCTTGGGGGTCCATTGCGATTGTGTGGAGTAGGAATGAATGGAAAGATTTAACGGTGCACCCACACCGAAATGACAGCTACAATACTGCTGTAATGTAGCCTTGATACAGTCCGACAAAGGGGCTCCTAGGGAAAGGGTCAGGTGAAGTAGTCCGCTGGTGGTTCGGAGAGGGCGGGCCAAGAGCAGAGAAATGGCGTGAGCTTGGTTGGACATCGGAGTGAAGGTGGAGGTGTTCAGCTCGACTGAGATTGTGGATGGTTGCAGAGAATGAGGGCGGCACGGTGGCACCGTGGTTAGCACTGCTGCTTCACAGCACCAGAGACCTGGGTTCAATTCCCGCCTCAGGCGACTGACTGTGTGGAGTTTGCACGTTCTCCCCATGTCTGCGTGGGTTTCCTCCGGGTGCTCCGGTTTCCTCCCACAGCCCAAAGATGTGCGGGTCAGGTGAATTGGCCATGCTAAATTGCCCGTAGTGTTAGGTAAGGGGTAAATGTAGGGGTCTGGGTGGGTTGCGCTTCGGCGGGTCGGTGTGGACTTGTTGGGCCGAAGGGCCTGTTTCCACACTGTAAGTAATCTAATCTAATCAGTTTGGCATATTGGGCCAAAGGAGATGTCTCTGTGCTGAAGGACTCTCCGACTCTCTGCCTCTATGACACGGTGCGAGCAAGATGCTGCTGGGAAAGGGCGATGGAAAGGAGGTCACGGGAAATGGTAGCTCAGACAGGGTGGGCAGGAGTGTGCGTTTGGCAAGACCCTGTTAGGGGTGAAGTGTCACTCAGCAGGGCTGGGCATGTAATCCTGGCAGGTGGCGCCACCCAGGTGGGGACCACAGGTGAAGGTGTAGCCATAGGTCACCCTGCCGTACTTGAGGAAGCAGGTTTCACCGTGGGTGCCAGAGGTGAGTCGGACCTGACAGGTGCCAAGGAGGTCGTCGTGTTTGGCATCCTGGTCCCAGACCTCGATGGTCAGCTTGTGCCCACTCTCAGCCTTGACCTCGCCCAGGTACAACTCGGCGTTCCACTGGGGGTGCTTGTTGTTTGAGATCATGGAAGTCCTGGCCGTCGCCTCTCTGTACTTGACCACCACGTAGCCATCGGTTTTGGAGAAAGCGTCCCCCCTGAGGTCCCGGCCCTCCCAGACGGTGACCACCAGGCGACCCAGCCCCTTCCCCTTGGAGCAGCAGTTCCGGTCCACGTGACTCTCTCCGCGGCACAAGCACGAGCAGGGATGGCGTGGATCGTGGTAGGAGCCGTGGGGGCACCGAGTGCACTGCAGGGAGAGGGCACCGCCCGCGATGTAGTCGCTGATGTAGCGCCGCAGGATCGCACGCCTGGGGTCACTGTTGGGAAGCAGGTGGTGGAGAGGTTCCAGGGCATAGCGCCCTATGCCCGGGTGAGTGGACAGGCTCTCCATCCAGCTGGTGAAGGCCGAGGTATCCCCGGAGAGGAAGAGGTCTGTCCGCTGCCGGACCCTTCCCCCCCTCAACTCTGTCTCCCGGTCACCGAAGGCCTGGTAGACTTTGTTGTGCTTCATGGCACGTGCTATCTCCTTGCACCTCTGGTAACCCACTGAGGACTTTGTGGTCAACTGCAGCGTGACATGGGCATCTAAAGACAGGCAGTCCTTCACCTCCTCGGCGCTGTAGCCCTCGGACGCTGCCTCACATGTCCGAATAGCTGTCACGGACTTGTAGCGTCCACCCAGCTCCACCGACTTGAGGTAGTGGGTACCGTAGGTGGCCACCAGCTTCTTGTATTGGTATTTGGCGTCGTCATTCATGACGGTGGGGAGGCGGGAAAGGGAGCGGGTGAACTCGGGTGCCAGGAGCGGCTGGGCCTTCACCCGAAACTGGTAATAGATGCACTGGAACTGGTGACTGGCGAAACTGTAGCGGTCGCTCTTGGAGCGGGTGGTTCCGAACTCCACCAGCTTGGACTTGGAGCCAGCCAGCACCAGGTTGGCGCCGGTGCCCGGTTTGGGTGGAAGGAGCAGGTCCGCCCACCAGTCGTTGGTGACGTCCGAGGTGGCAGACTGCGACAGCTCAGCGGCCGAGTGGTCGAGCCCACTGGAGAGGGAGCGGTGGCAGGAACTCAGGGTGCGCCAGTCCACCAGCGAGGTGGGCAGCCGCTGGCGCACGTTACCGAGATGCTCATTGCGGCAGAGGGTGCAGCTCCCGTTGGCCGAGTGCCAGGTGCTCACGTCGATCACAGAGGCCCCCTTGGGCTGCAGGGTCACCACGTCATAGCCCAACCCTGCCAATCTGGCCCCTGGCACAACGTTAGTATCACGGCACTCGCTGGCACTTCCGATGGTGCAGATGCTCAGGGCATCCTGGAAGAGTAGGTACAGGAAGAGGAAACAGCCTGGTTTCAAATGCGCAGCTGACATCTCGGCACCGGCGGTCTGCAGATCTGCAAGGCAAAAACATGCTCATTTATTTGACAGATTTATGAGTTTTTGACAGCAATTTGCTTCTTTGAGTGTGCTTTCTTTAAGTTCCCTTTGCCTATTTTGACATATTTGTGAGTTGTTCAGATGTGCAAGCTGCTTTGAATGGGTGAAAGTGAGGAGGACAGATGCTGGGGATCAGAGTCGAGAGTGTGGTGCTGGCAAAGCACAGCCGGTCAGGCAGCATCCGAGGAGCAGGGGAATCAACATTTCGAGCATAAGCCCTTCTTCAGGAATGCTCCTTGAATGGGCTTTGCAAGACTGTTTGCTCATTTAAGAGCTATTCAGAGCAGTACTTTATGTAAATGTTGAATAACTGCTGACTTAATGTGGCATTATTATAAGCGCCGAAGAGATTTACAATAACCGAGGTGAGTGCTGATGAAGTAAGTTCTAAAGCTGCCAAGTTTATGAGGTATTAGTGCAGTAGGCTTCAGAAGTGGCAGTTGAAGGTTTGTTTGAGATATGAATTCCCTCATCTCAATGATTAGCATTGAGGCCAGGAGAAATATTTTGCACGCGTTGAGTTAACTGATTCGCTTCCAGACTGTAATTGGCTCCTGGATTCTGTTAATCAACCACCCCAAATCGATTCTCTAACACGTTCTGAGGTATTTGATATTCTCCACATAAACCTCCCCAAATCCCTCAATCAGCATTCAGTCTGTAACAGCTCCCGGTTATCTGTTCCTTTATGCTGAAACAATCAGTTAGATTCCAGTCTGTAGCCCAAGTATCTCTTACTCAGCATATAAATCACCCTGATCTGCTCGATTTCATTCAGCTCTGCGCCTCACTCCATTCTTTCATTATTCTAGACATAGATTACATTCACTGCAGTGTGGAAACAGGCCGTAGGGTCCAACAGGTCCATACCGATCCTCCGCAGAGTAGCCCATCCAGACCCGTTTCTCTCTGACCAATGCACCTGATACTATAGACAATTTAGCATGGCCAAATCACCTGACCTGCCCATTTTTGGGCTGTGGGAGGAAACCAGAGCAACCAGAGGAAGCCCACGAAGATTATGTGCAAACTCCACGCAGACAGTCACCCGAGGCTGGGATCAAACTCAAGTCCCTGGCACTGTGAGGCAACAGTGCTAACCACTGCGCCACCATGTAATCGCCTGTGCGCTCACTCAAATAGATTCCAGTCTCTAACACTCCCAGGAATCTGCACGTGGCTGCAGAGCTGGTAAAGGAGGGAGGGCTTCAGATATATGGATCATTATGACACCTCTTGGGGAAGGTGGGACCCGTTCAATGAGGACTGGTTGCATTGGACTGGACTGGAGTGACACCAATATCATGGAAGATTCACTGGAGTTCTTTGGGAAGGTTGAAACTAGATTGGAGGGGGGGGGATGCAGAAACCGGAGCTACAGATCAGACGATGGGGTAGGTGGTGAACAGGCAGATCCAGTGTGTAGAGAGTCTGTGAGATAGGGCAGACACTTGATACGGCGAAGATGCAGTCAGTGTGATGGTTTAAAGTGTGTATTTTAACGCGAAAAGTGTCAGGAATAAGGGTGATGAAAAATTACAGCACAGAAACAGGCCTTTCGGCCCCTCCAAGCCAGCGCTGGTCCAGATGCACCATCTAACCCTGTCATCTATTTTCTAAGAATCTGTATCCCTCTGCTCCCTTCCCATTCCTGCATCTGTCAAGGTACATCTTAAATGGCACGATCATGCCCACCTCTCCCATCTCTGCTGGCAACGTGTTCCAGGCACCCACCACCCTCTCCATAAAGAACTTTCCACACATATCTCCCTTAAACCTTTCCCCTCTCACCTTGAACTCGTGACCCCCAGAAACTGAGTCCCTCAGTTGCTATCCACCCTGTCTACACCTCTCATGGTTTTGTAGGTCTCATTCAGGCCTTCCCTTAACTTGCTTCTTTCCAATGAAAATAATCCTAACCTACTCAATCTCTCTTCCCTAAATACCAGCAAGATCCTTGTGAATCTCCTCTGCACCCTCTCCAAAGCATCCACGCCCTTTTGTTAATGTGGTGACCAGGACTGTACGGAGTGCTCCAATTGTGGCCGAACCAAAGCCCTATACAACTGTAACATGACCTGCCAACTCTTGTGCTCAATATCCATTCCAATGAAGGAAAGCATGCTGTATGCCCCTTTGACCACTCTATCGAGGTAAAATGGACCTGTACACCCAGATCACTCTGGACATCAACTTTCCCCAGTACTTTTCCATTTATTGTATAGTACCCTCTTGAAGTGCACTTGCAAAAATGCATCACCTCGCACTTGCCGGGATTGAACCCCACCTGGTCTTTCTCAGCCCAACTCTCCAAGCTATCTATATTCTTCTGCATTCTCGAACAGTACCCTTCACTATCTACTACTCCATCGATCTTAGTGTCATCTGCAAACTTGCTCATCAGACCATCTATACCTTCTGCCAAATCATTTATGTATATTGCAAACAGCAGTGGTGCCAGCACGGATCCCTGGGCACAACATTGGCCACAGGGAACACCATTGGCCACAGGTCTCCATTCTGAGAAACACCTTTCCATTACTACTCTCTATCTCCTGTTGCCCAGTCAGTTCTCTATCTATCTATCTAGTACAACCTGGAGCCCATGAGACTTCACTTTTTTTTCCATCAGCCTACCATGGGGCACCTTATCAAATACCTTACTGAAATCTAAGTGTACAACATCTACAGCCCTTCCCTCATCAATCAACTTTGTCACCTCCTTAAAGAATTTTATTAAGTTGGTGAGACACGACCTTACCTGAACAAAAGCATGCTGCCTATCATTGATAAGCCATTTTATTCCAAATGGGAATAGATCCTATCTCTTAGCATCTTCCCCAGCAGCTTCCCTATCACTGATGGCATGCTGACCGGTCTGTAATTACCTGGATTATCCCAGCTACCAGTCTTAAACAAGGGGACAACGTTAGCAATTCTCCAGTCCTCCAGGACTTCACCCATGTTCAAGGATGCTGCAAAGATATCTGTTACGGCCCCAGCTATTTCCTCTCTCGCTTCCCTCAGTAACTTGGGATAGATCCCATCTGGGCCTGGGGACTTGTCGACCTCAATGCCTTTTAGAATACCCAACACTTCATCCCTCCTTATGCTGACTTGACCTGGAGTAGTCAAACATTTATCCCTAACCTCTACATCCGCCATGTCCATCGCCTCAGTGAATACCGATGGAAAGTACACATTAAGAATCTTAGCTGTTTTCTCTGACTCCACGCATAACTTGCCCCTTTGTCCTTGAGTGGGTCAACCCTTTCTCTAGATACCCTCTTGCTCCTTATATATGAATAAAAGGATTTGGAATTTTCCTTAACCCTGTTTCGTCTCTTTTCAGTCATCTCAACCTTATGCACGCTTCCTTTTCCTAGTCTCACAATTTCTCCTGTCATCCATCGTTCCCTCATCTTGCCATTTCTATCCCTCGAGTATATGACATCAGCATGGATCAAGACTTGGTTCTGCGATGTTGTGGCCATTACAGAGACTTGGATATCACAGGGGCAGGAATGTCGCGGAGGTTGGAAGGTTCGAAAGGAACAGGGAGAGAGGTAAAAAGAGGTGAGGGAGTGGCATTGTTAGTCAGGGATAATATCAAAGCGGCAGAAATGGAGGCCATTAAGGAAACTTTGCCTTCTAAGAGATTATGAGTTGAAGTCAGAAACAGGAAGGAAGCAGTCACTTCATTAGGAGTTTCCTATAGACCTCCAATAGTAACAGACAAACTGAGAAGCAAATTGGGAGGCAGGTTTCGGAAAGGTGCAGAAGTAACAGGGTTGTTGCCATGGGTGACTTCATCCTCCCGGATATTGATTGGAACCTCCTTAGCACAAATAGTTCGGATGGAGCAGATTTTGTCAGCTGTGTCTGGAAAGGAGTCCTGACTCAATATGTAGATAGGCCGCCTAGAGGGGAGGCCATATTGGATTTGGTGCTTGGCAACCAATCAAGTCAGGTGCCACATCTCTCGGTGGGAGAGCATTTTGGTGATAGTGATCACAACTCTCCAACCTTTAGTATACTTATGGAGAGGGTTAGGAGTAGGCAGTATGAGGAATTATTTAATTTGGAGAGGGGGGAATTACAATGCCATTATGCAGGAACTGTGCAGTATACATTGTGAACAGATATTCTCAGGCAACTGCATAACAGAAATGCGGGGTTGTTTACAGAGAACTTGCTGCGAGTGCTGGATAGGTTTGTCACACTGAGGCAAGGAAAGGCTGGTAGGGTGATAAGAGATGTGGAACATCTAGTCAAGACGAAGAAGGAAGCTTGTTAAAGTTGAGGAAGCAAGGATCAGACAGGCCTCTAGAGGGTTACAAGGTAGCCAGGAAAGAACTGACGAATGGGCTGAGGAGAGCTAGAGAGGGGCACGGAAAAGCCTACAGCGTTCTATATTTATGTGAGGAACAAGAGGGAGGGGATAGTGGAGGGAACTGGGGCCTGGAGTCGGAGGTGGTAGGGAGTAGGTAGCATTCCTTAATGCATACTTTTCTTCAGTATTCCTTCGTGAGAGCTACCTTGTCATTTGTGAGGACGGTGTGAAATAGGCTGATACGTTGGAACAGATTGCTATTAAGAAGGAGGCTGTGCTGGAAATTTTGAAAAACTTGAGGATAGATAAATCCCCTAGGCCAGACTGGAGTGTACCACTGGAAAAAGACCAGCTGGCTGGAGGTTGGCAAATATCATGCCCCTGCTCGCGAAACGGAATAGGGATAATCCTGGGTTGTACAGACCATCAGTGGTGGGCCAATTGTTGGTGAATTTCAGAAAGACAGGCTTTATGATTACTTGGAAAAACGTAGTTTGGTGCGAGATGGTCAGCATGGCCTTGTGACGGGCAGGTCAGGCCTCACAAGCCTTATTGAGTTCTTTGAGGATGTGAAAAAAAAACCCAGTTTCAAACGTAGTGCAGTGGGTACGGTGCACATGGACTTTAGCAAGGCGTTTGGCAAGTTTCCTCATGCTAGGCTCATTGAGAAAGTAAGGAGGCATGGGATACAGCGAAATCTGGCTGTCTGGACACCGAATTGGCTGGCCTATAAAAGACAGTGGCTGGTAGCAGATGAAAAAGTATTCAGCTTGCACCTTGGTGGCCAGTGGTATTCCATAGGGATCTGTTCTGGGAGCTCTGCCTTTCCTGATTTTTTTTTATAAATGGCTTCGATGAGGAAATAGAAGGACGGGTTCATAAGTTTGCCAATGACATGAAGTTTGGTGGAGCTGTCGATAGAGTGGGTGGGCTGTTGTCAATTGCAACGGGACATTGATAGGACGCAGAGCTGGGCTGATAAATGGAAGATGGACTTCAACCTGTAAAACTGCGAAGTGATTAATTTAGAAGGTCGAATTACAATGTAGATTACAGGGTTAAAGGCAGGATTCTTGGCAGTGTGGAGAAACAGAGCGATCTTGGGTCCCACACCCATAGATCCCTCAAAGTTGTCACCAAGTTGATAAGCTTGTTAAGAAGGCACATGGTGGGTTGGCTTTCATGAGCAGGGGGATTGAGTTTAAGAGCGATGAGGTTATGCAGCAACTCTGTGGAGCACTGGTTGGAATATTGTGTTCAGTTCTGGTCGCCTCATTATAGGAAGACTGTGGAAGCTTCAGAGTGCGTGCAGAGGAGATTTACCAGGATGCTGCCTGGACTGGAGGGCATGGCTTATGAAGAAAGGTTGAGGGAGGATGGGTTTATCTCACTGGAGTGCAGAAGGATGAGAGATGACTGGATAGAGGTGGACTAGATGATGAGAATAACAGATAAAGAGGGTAGCCAGAGGCTTTTTTCCCCAAAGCAGAAATGGCTATCATGAGGGGGCATGGTGGTTCAGTGGTTAGCACTGCTGCCTTACAGCATCAGGTTCCCCGGTTCAATTCCAGCCTGGGGCAGACTGTCTGTGTGGAGTTTGCACATACTCCCCGTGTCTGCGTGGGTTTCCTCCAGGTGCTCCGGTTTCCTCCCACAGTCCAAAGATGTCCAGATCAGGTGAATTGGCCATGCCCAATTGCCCATAGTGTTAGGTGCATTAGTCAGAGGGAAATGGGTCTGGATGGGTTACTCTTCAGTATGGACTTGTTAGGCCGAAGGGCCTGTTTCCACACTGTAGGGAATCTAATCTAATCATAATTTTAAGATGACTGGAGGAAGGTTTGGGGGAGATGTCAGAGGTAGGTTCTTTAAACAGAGAGTGGTGGGTTCGTGGAATACACTGTCAGCGGTGATAGTAGAACCAGGTATATTAAAGACATTTAAAGGAGTCTTGGATAGGCGCATGGGTGATAGTGAAATGTTGGGCAGCCAGGTTAAATTAATCTTAGGTTGAGATAAAAGGTCAGCACGACATTGTGCTGTACTGTTCTATGTTCTCTGTTCGATATAGAAACCACCCCAACCCCATCGATAGATTCCAGTCAATAACGCATTCCCCATTTTCTCTGATTCTAAATATAAACCACCCCTGAATTGCTCAATCAGATCCCAGACTGTAATGCACTCCCGATTATCTGCTATTCTCTATTTACAGAATGCTATGAAACTACTCAATTAACTTCCATTCTGTTACTCATTCCCAGGGGTCTGAAATGCTGTATATGAACCATCCCGAACCCTTCAATTAGATTCCAGTCTGTAACTCCCTCCTGGGGATCTGTTATTCTGTATATAAACCACCCGGAACCCCTCGGTTAGATTCCAGTCTGTAACTCCCTCCCGGTATCTGTTATTCTGTATATAAACCACTCCGAACCACTCGATTAGATTCCAGTCTGTAACTCACTGTTGGGTATCTGTTATTCTGTATATACACCACCCCGAACCCCACGATCAGATTCCAGTCTGTAACTCCCTTCCGGGGATCTGTTATTCTGTATATAAACCACCCTAAATCCCTCGATTAGATTCCAGTCTGTAACTCACTCTTGTGTATCTGTTATTCTATACATAAACCTTGAAGAACCCCTCAACCAACTTCCAATGTGTAACACTGTCCCAGGTATCTGAAAACCTGTACAGAATACACACCGAAACCCGCAATAAGATTGTGATCCATGAGTGACTCCTGAGTATGTGTCCTTCTGAATATAAACCACCCCTAACCCTTCGATTAGATTCCAGTCTGTAACTACCTCCTGGGGGAGCTGTTATTCTGCATATAAACCACCCCTAACCCCTTCATTAGATTCCACTCTGTAACTCCCTCCCTGAGGAGCTGTTATTCTGTATATAAATCACCCTGAACCTCTCGATTAGATTCCAGTCTGTAACTCACTCCTGGGTATCTGTTATTTGAGACATGAGTCTTTATACAATTCCTCAACTAACTTCTAGTCTGTAATACTGTCCGAGGTATCTGAAATTCTCTATTGAAAACACACTGAGCCCCTCGATAAGATTCTGATCCATGAGTCACACCTAAATAGTTTTTTTTTGTATATAAACCACCTTGAACCTCTGGATTAGATTCCAGCCTGTAACTCACTCCTGGGTGTATGTTATTCTGTGTATAAACCACCCAGAACTCTACGAATAGATTCCAGTCTGTAACTCCCTCCCGGGGTATCTGTTATTCTACACATAAACAACACTTCACCGTTCGATCAGATGCTTATTTGCAACTGTGGTCACTGTGTGCCCAGCAACAGAGAGAGTTCTGAGCTACAATTGAGCATGATGGGAATTTTCGTCAAGGTAGTTAAAACTCTTACCTCGGTTAAAACTGCAGTCAGGACATGCCAGGCCCTTTCCCTTAAGCTGTGATACTCGGTTTCCTGAGTTGTCCAAGTAAGGAATGTGTCATGGCGGTCTGTTGGTCAGACTGGGCCAAAGCTAATACTTATATGGACATTGGTATGTGGCTGTTTTGACATTTGGGAGTTGGTAACGAGGGAAATTCCTTTGGCTGCCGCCCAATAATGGGATCACGGTTCAGGCTTTTCATTGGCTGAGCACCAGAAGTGTTTCCGGAGACTGCCAGCACGATGGTACAATAGTCATCAGAAAAAGTCTTTGAAGGAGGTGCCCTCAAGGTGAATATTTGAGATGCAGGAGGGAAAGGCTTGAATACTCCTTTCGGTAACCTTCCTGGGTATCTGTTATTCTATTTCTAATCCACTCTAAATCCCTCGGTTAGATTGCATTCCATCACTCACTCCCAGGGACCTGTTGTACAATGCATAATCCACCCTGAAACCCTCGATTAGATTCCAGTCTGTAACTCCCTCCCGGGTATCTGTTATTCTGTATATAAACCACCCCAAAACCCTCGATTAGATTCCAGTCTGTAACTCCCTCCTGGGGAGCTGTTATTCTGTATATAAACCACACTGAACCCCTCGATTAGATTCCAGTCTGTAACTCCCTCCCAGGTATCTGTTATTCTGTATATAAACCACCCCAAAACCCTCGATTAGATTCCAGTCTGTAACTCCCTCCTGGGGAGCTGTTATTCTGTATATAAACCATCCCGAACCCTCGATTAGATTCCAGTCTATAACTCCCTCCCGAGTCTCAGTTATTCTGTATATAAACCACCTCGAACCCCTCGATCAGATTCCAGTCTGTAACTCCCTCCCAGGTATCTGTTATTCTGTATTCAAACCAACGAGTAAAAAGTGAGGTCTGCAGATGCTGGAGATCAGAGCTGAAAATGTGTTGCTGGTTAAAGCACAGCAGGTCAGGCAGCATCCAAGGAACAGGAAATTCGACGTTTCGGGCTAAAGCCCTTCATCAGGAATGAGGAAAGTGTGTCCAGCAGGCTAAGATAAAAGGTAGGGAGGAGGGACTTGGGGGAGGGGCGATGGAGATGTGATAGGTGGAAGGAGGTCAAGGTGAGGGTGATAGGCTGGAGTGGGGATGGGGGCGGAGGTCAGGAAGAAGATTGCAGGTTAGGAAGGTGGTGCTGACTTCGAGGGAATCGACTGAGACAAGGTGGGGGGAGGGGAAATGAGGAAACTGGAGAAATCTGAGTTCATCCCTTGCGGTTGGAGGGTTCCCAGGCGGAAGATGAGGCGCTCTTCCTCCAGCCGTTGTGTTGTTATGTTCTGGCGATGGAGGAGTCCAAGGACCTGCATATCCTTGGTGGAGTGGGAGGGAGAGTTAAAGTGTTGAGCCACGGGGTGGTTGGGTTGGTTGGTCCGGTTGGTCCCAGAGGTGTTCCCCGAAGCGTTCCGCAAGTAGGCGGCCCATCTCCCCAACATAGAGGAGGCCACATCGGGTGCAGCGAATGTAATAGATGATGTGTGTGGAGGTGCAGGTGAATTTGTGGCGGATATGGAAGGATCCCTTGGGGCCTTGGAGAGAGGTAAGGGAGGAGGTGTGGGCGCAAAGTTTTGCATTTCCTGCGGTTGCAGGGGAAGGTGCCGGGAGTGGAGGTTGGGTTGGTGGGGGGTGTGGACCTGACGAGGGAGTCACGAAGGGAGTGGTCTTTGTGGAACGCTGATAGGGGAGGGGAGGGGAGGGAAATATATTCCTGGTGGTGGGGTCCGTTTGGAGGTGGCGGAAATGACGGTGGATGATACGCTGTATATGGAGGTTGCTGGGGTGGTAGGTGAGAACCAGTGGGGTTCTGTCCTGGTGGCGGTTGGAGGGGCGGGGCTCAAGGGCAGAGGAGCGGGAAGTGGAGGAGATGCGGTGGAGGGCATCGTCGATCACGTCTGGGGGGAATCTGCGGTCCTTGAAGAAGGAGGCTATCTGGGCTGTACAGTATTGGAACTGATCCTCCTGGGAGCAGATGCGGCGGAGACGAAGGAATTGGGAATATGGGATGGCGTTTTTACCGGGGCAGGGTGGGAGGAGGTGTAGTCCAGGTAGCTGTGAGAGTCAGTCAGTTTATAGTAGATGTCTGTGTTGATTCGGTCGCCCGAGATAGAAATGGAAAGGTCTAGGAAGGGGAGGGAGGAGTCTGAGACAGTCCAGGTGAATTTGAGGTCGGGATGGAAGGTGTTGGTAAAGTTGATGAACTGTTCAACCTCCTCGTGGGAGCACGAGGCAGCGCCGATATCGTCATCGATGTAGCGGAGGAAAAGGTGGGGGGTGGTGCCAGTGTAGTTGTGGAAGATGGACTGTCCCACATATCCTACGAAGAGGCAGGCATAGCTGGGGCCCATGCGGGTGCCCATGGCAACTCCTTTAGTTTGGAGGAAGTGAGAGGATTGGAAAGAGAAGTTGTTCAGGGTGAGGACCAGTTCAGTCAGTCGAAGGAGGGTGTCAGTGGAAGGGTACTGGTTGGTGCAGCGGGAAAGGAAGAAGCGGAGGGCTTTGAGTCCTTCGTGATGGGAGATGGAGGTGTACAGGGACTGGATGTCCATCGTGAAGATAAGGCATTGGGGATCGGGGAAGCAAAAATCATGGAGGAGGTGGAGAGCGTGGGTGGTGTCCCCAACGTAGGTGGGGAGATCTTGGACTAAGGGGGACAGGACCGTGTTGAGGTACGCGGAGATGAGTTGGGTGGGGCAGGAGCAGGCTGAGACAATGGGTCGGCCGGGGCAGGCAGGTTTGTGGATTTTGGGCAGGAGGTAGAAACGGGCGGTGCGGGGTTGTGGGACTGTGAGGTTGGAGGCGGTGGATGGGAGATCCCCTGAGGTGATGAGGTTATGGATGGTCTGAGAGATGATAGTTTGGGAGGTGGGGTCATGGTCAAGGGGGCAATAGGAGGAGGTGTCCGCGAACTGGCGTTTGGCCTCAGCGGTGGGACGCCTCCTCCTATTGCCCACTTGACCATGACCCCACCTCCCACCACCAAACCTCATCATCCATAGGTTTCTACCTCCTGCCCAAAATCCACAAACCTGACTGCCCCGGCTGACCCATTGTCTCAGCCTGCTCCTGCCCCATCGAACTCATTTCCGCATACCTCGACACGGTTCTGTCCCCCTTAGTCCACCTGTATATCTGGTTATTGTACACCCGTATATCTGGTTATTGTATTTATAAACCACCCCAATTCACTCAATCCTACATATATCCTGGCTCTTAAAACACAGATAGATTGCTAACTTGACCAAACAACAAGGGGTGCTGGGTACAGTGGCCAAGCAACACTCTGACGTCACAAAACCCACCCACCAGACACAGGGCGAACACAGCGGCACGTGAGATTGGCATCATGGAAAAAGGCAGCAGTTATCCTGTTCAGACACGCTCCTAGCCTACATACTTCTAAACAATTTTTATTCATCAACTTATCCAAATGTCTTTCAAACATTGTAACTATCGAACATACAACATAGATCATAGAACACAGTGCAGACCCTTCGACCCTCGATGTTTCACCAACCTGTGGAACCAATCTGAAGTCCATCTAACTTACACTATTTCATTCTCGTCCATATACCTCTCCAATGACCACTTAAATGCCCTTAAAGTTGGCAAATCTAGTACTCTTGCAGGCAGTGCATTCTACGTCCCTACTTCTCTCTGACTGAAGAAACTACCTCTGACATCTGTCCTGTATCTATCACTCCCTGCAATTTAAAGCTACCTGCCCTCGTGCTCGCCATCACCATCCGAGGAAAAGCTTTGCACTGTGCACCCTACCTAACACTCTGATTATCTCGAATATCTCCATAAAGTTGCCTCTCAACCTTCTTTGCTCTAATGAAAACAGCCGCAGGTCTCTGAGCCGTTCCTCGTAAGACCTACCCTCCATAACAGGCAACATCCTAGTAAATTTCCTCTGAACCATTCCCAAAGCTCCCATGACCTTCCTATAACGCGGTGACTAGAACTGTATGCAATACTCCAAATGCGGCTGCACCAGAGTTTTGTGCAGCTGTCGCATGATCTCACAGTTCTGAACTGCAATCCTTCCACAAATAAAAGCTGACAGACCGAAAGTCTTCTTAACAACCATATCAACCGGGGCGGCAACTTTCAAGGGTCTATGTACTTGGACACTGCGATCTCTCTGCTCATCTTCACTACCAAGAATCTTACCATTAGCCTACCATTCTGCATTCCTGTTACTCCTTGCAAAAGGAGTATCTGTATCTATCACTTCCTCTGGAAGTGCATTCCACGCGCGAGCCACCCCTCTTTGTAACACAAATCGCCCCTCATGTCTTTTCAAAATCTCTCTCCTCTCACCTTAAAAACCTTGAAGTCCCACACCTGAGGGAAAAGACATCGACCATTACCCCTTCTTAATCTTGATTCTCTCAAAACCCTTCCACTTTACTCCCAATGTACCCAACTTCCTTCCCATTCATTGCAAATGTCCAAAATCCCAAAGGATCCAAACCCAAGGCTCATTCAACCCCAATCTACACATTCCAAATGGTTTTTAAACCGGCTTCATATGCAATTCTGCTGCACACAACCCAATGGACCCAAACCCCTTCCCATTCATTCTCACACTACTCAATGCTAATTGACCCAATCTTCCTCCCATTTTATCCCACTCTATATGGCTCTAATAAACACACAAGTCTTCCTATTCACTATCACTCTACAGAATCGCAAACAACGCAATGCCTTTTAATTCACTCCAACACTTCATGAATGCGACATCTTCAACACTCCTTCCTGTTCACTCCCACTCTACACAATCCCAATGGGACCCAAACCCCTTCCCGTTCACTCCAAATTGGCACATTCCCAAAGGACACCCAGCCCATTCTGTTCACTCGCACTCAACACAAGCCCAATTGTCCCGGACAAGTTCCTATTCACTCTAACTCTGCACAATCCCATTGGACACCAAACTCATTCTGTTCACTCCCACTCGACAATCCCAGTCTTCCCAAACCCCTTCCTGATCACTCCCATTCTACACTATCCCAAAGAAAACCGAACTCCTTCCTATTCACTCCCACATTGGACTATCCCACTGGACACCAAATCCACTCCTGTTCACTCTCATTCTCAAAAATTACAATGGGCCCAAACCCCTTCCCGTTCACTTCCACTTGGCAGAATCCCAATCGACAGAAAACTCCACCCCATTCATTCCCTGTCCACAAAATCCCAATGGTCGCAAGCACCCTCCCGTTCCATCCTACTCTAGGCAATCCCAGTGGACACCAAACCCCTTGACGTACACTCTCGTTCTATGCAATCCCAAATGGACCCCGACCCTTTCCCATTCACACCTAAACTGCAGTATCTCAATGGACACGAAACCCTTTCCCATTCACTCTGCACAATCCCAATGGACCCAAACCCCTTCTCAATCACTCCCCCACTACACAATCCCAAAGGAGCCAAACCCCTTCTAGATCACTCCCACGCTGCACAATCCAAATGGACACAAACGCCTTCCAGTTCACTCCCACTCTGCACAATCCAACTGGACCCAAACCCTTTCCCGTTCACTCCCACTTTGCACAATCCTAATGGACACAAATGCCTTCCAGTTCACTCCCATTCTGCACAATCCAACTGGACCCAAACCCTTTCCAGTTCACTCCTACTCTGCACAATCCAAATGGACCCAAGTCGCTTCCAGTTCACTCCTACTCTGCACAATCCCAATGGACCCAAATCCCTTCCAGTTCACTCCTACTCTGCACAATCCCAATGGACCCAAAACCCTTCCAGTTCACTCCTACTCTGCACAATCCAACTGGACCCAAACCCCTTCCAGTTCACTCCTACGCTGCACAATCCAAATGGACCCAAGTCGCTTCCAGTTCACTCCTACTCTGCACAATCCCAATGGACCCAAATCCCTTCCAGTTCACTCCTACTCTGCACAATACCAATGGACCTAAAACCCTTCCAGTTCAATCCCACTCTGCACAATTACAATGGACCCAAACCCTTTCCCGTTCACTCCCACTCTGCACAATCCAACTGGACCCAAACCCTTTCCCGTTCACTTCCACTTTGCACAATCCAAATGGACCCAAATCCCTTCCCGTTCACTCCTACTCTGCACAATCCCAATGGATCCAAGTCCCTTCCAGTTCACTCCTACTCTGCACAATCCCAATGGACCCAAACCCCTTTCAGTTCACTCCTACACTGCACAATCCAAATGGACCCAAGTCGCTTCCAGTTCACTCCTACTCTGCACAATCCCAATGAACCCAAATCCCTTCCAGTTCACTCCTACTCTGCAAAATCCCAATGGACCCAAGTCCCTTCCAGTTCACTCCTACTCTGCACAATCCCAATGGACCCAAATCCCTTCCCGTCCACTCCCACGCTGCACAATTCCAATGGACCCAAGTCCCTTCCAGTTCACTCTCACTCTGCACAATCCCAATGGACCCAACTCCCTTCCAGTTCACTCCCATTCATCACATTCCCAATGGACCCAAGTCCCTTCCAGTTCACTCCTACTCTGCACAATCCCAATGGACCCAAATCCCTTCCAGTTCACTCCTAATCTGCACAATCCAAATGGACCCAAACCCCTTCCCATTCACTCCCATTCATCAAAATCCCAATGGACCCAAATCCCTTCCAGTTCACTCCTACTCTGCACAATCCCAATGGACCCAAAACCCTTCCAGTTCACTCCTACTCTGCACAATCCAAATGGACCCAAACCCCTTCCAGTTCACTCCTACGCTGCACAATCCAAATGGACCCAAGTCCCTTCCAGTTCACTCCTACTCTGCACAATCCCAATGGACCCAAATCCCTTCCAGTTCACTCCTACTCTGCACAATACCAATGGACCTAAAACCCTTCCAGTTCAATCCCACTCTGCACAATTCCAATGGACCCAAACCCCTTCCCGTTCACTCCCACTCTGCACAATCCAACAGGACCCAAACCCTTTCCCGTTCACTTCCACTTTGCACAATCCAAATGGACCCAAATCCCTTCCCGTTCACTCCTACTCTGCACAATCCCAATGGATCCAAGTCCCTTCCAGTTCACTCCTACTCTGCACAATCCCAATGGACCCAAACCCCTTTCAGTTCACTCCTACTCTGCACAATCCAAATGGACCCAAGTCGCTTCCAGTTCACTCCTACTCTGCACAATCCCAATGAACCCAAATCCCTTCCAGTTCACTCCTACTCTGCACAATCCCAATGGACCCAACTCCCTTCCAGTTCACTCCCATTCATCACATTCCCAATGGACCCAAGTCCCTTCCAGTTCACTCCTACTCTGCACAATCCCAATGGACCCAAATCCCTTCCAGTTCACTCCTAATCTGCACAATCCAAATGGACCCAAACCCCTTCCCATTCACTCCCATTCATCAAAATCCCAATGGACCCAAATCCCTTCCCGTTCACTCCTACTCTGCACAATCCCAATGGACCCAAAACCCTTCCAGTTCACTCCTACTCTGCACAATCCCAATGGACCCAAATTCCTTCCAGTTCACTCCTACTCTGCACAATCCCAATGGACCCAAACCCCTTCCAGTTTACTCCTACTCTGCATAATCCCAATGGACCCAAATCCCTTCCAGTTCACTCCCACGCTGCGCAATCCCAATGGACCCAACTCCCTTCCCGATCACTCCCATTCATCACATTCCCAATGGACCCAAATCCCTTCCAGTTCACTCCTACTCTGCACAATCCAAATGGACCCAAGTCCCTTCCAGTTCACTCCTACTCTGCACAAACCCATTGGACCCAACCCCCTTCCCATTCACTCCCATTCATCACAATCCCAATGGACCCAAATCCCTTCCAGTTCACTCCTACTCTGCACAATCCCAATGGACCCAAACCCCTTCCAATTCACTCCCATTCATCACAATTCCAATGGACCCAAATCCCTTCCAGTTCACTCCTACTCTGCACAATTCCAATGGACCCAAATCCCTTCCAGTTCACTCCTACTCTGCACAATCCCAATGGACCCAAACCCTTTCCCATTCACTCCCATTCATCACAATCCCAATGGACCCAAATCCTTTCCAGTTCACTCCTACTCTGCACAATCCCAATGGACCCAAGTCCCTTCCAGTTCACTCCTAGTCTGCACAATCCCAATGGACCCAAATCCCTTCCAGTTCACTCCTACTCTGCACTATCCCAATGGACCCAAGTCCCTTCCAGTTCACTCCCACGCTGCACAATCTCAAAGAACACAAACCCTTTCCTATTCACTCCCATTCTGCACAATCCCAATGGACCCAAATCCCATTGTTACGAACGGGTAAAGACTATGTGCCTCTGATAATTAAACAAAAACACAGCCCCAACCTGTTAAATAGGGAGTCGAGGTTTCCTTCTAAAAACTAAACATGAAACACCCAGAAAAGCTCGCCCGACCCATTGTAATCTGTTGTAAGTGACGTTATATGCCAGGAATCCCTGATACTCACTTTATTAATACCAAGTCAAAATTTATTTATCTAACTCCAACAGGGAACACATTTCCTTCCTATCGGAAAGCTGTTGTGAAACTTGAAAGTGTTCAGAAAAGATTTGCAAGGATGTTGCCAGGGTTGGAGGGTTTGAGCTACAGGGAGAGGCTGAATAGGCTGGGGCTGTTTTCCCTGGAGCGTCGTAGGCTGAGGGGGTGACCTTACAGAGGTTTATAACATCATGAGGGGGCATGGATAGGGTAAATGTACAGAGTATTTTCCCTGGGATGGGGGAGTCCAGAACTAGAGGGGCATAGGTTTAGGGTGAGGGGGGAAAGATATAAAAAAAAGACCTAAGGGGCAACTTTTTTTACAGAGGACGGTGCTTATGTGGAATGAGCTGCCAGAGGAAGTGGTGGATACAATTGCAACATTTAAAGGCATCTGGATGGGTATATGATTGGAAAGGTTTAGGGGATATGGGCCGGGTGCTGGCATGCAGGACTAGATTGGGTTGGGATATCTGGCCGGCATGGACGGGTTGGACCAAAGGGTCTGCTTCCGTGCTGTACATCTCTATGACTCTATTTATACACCTGTTGTCTTTCACTGTGTCTCACACCTGCATGCACACATCAATGGTGCTGGGTGGGGAGGGGGGGGGAGGTGGTGGAGGTGGAATAAGCACTACCGCAGTTAGGCAGTAGTGCAGGGGAGACTCCTCAGTTTAGGGGACTGACTCTGCGCTGGCTGGGCCACAGTCAGTGTGTTACTGCTGCTGTTGGGTTTTGCTAACAAAAGCAAAAAAAAAAGATCTTAATAGAATGCTTTTCGAAGAAACACAACTCCCACTTGTAAAACAACACAATACATCAAAACGTAACCTCTCAATGGTGACATTGTAAGTGTCTTCTGAAATGTTCTTCTGACCCCTCCAGCCTTTCCCCTCTGTCTCTCCTGCTGTCAGTGATGTTTCTCGGGAATTTTTCCTGTTGTGAACGCCTCTCTCTGCCGAGTGCTGGAATGTTAGCTGAACGTGCTGTGGTCGTGTTTATGGGTGGGTAGGTGGATGGTGCTTTCATCTCTGAGATCGTAGAGATTTCTTGTGAGAGCAACATGATTATTTCTCTTCAGATGGCAATTGGCGCTCCCCCCGATAATTTTTTTAAAAAGTTCCCTTGGGTATTTAACCCCTGTCACGCCTTAATGTTAGCGAGTTTTGAGAAGATTTGTAGCACAGTTTGAGGTTCTGGATGGAGGTTTGCTCGCCGAGCTGAAAGGTTCATTTCCAGACGTTCCGTCGCCCTACTAGGTAACATCATCACTGGGCCTCCGGGTGAAGCATTGCTGATGATTTCTGCTTTCCATTTGTATGTTTGGGTTTCTTTGGGTTGGTTACTAGCCACCAGGATACATGAATAGCCACAAAACGACATGACCCTCTCTCACTAGTATCCTGGCATATAGATAAGGAATGACACCATTTCGGCTGGGACAACACAACCCTCCTGGGACAAGCCGAATGGAGACACGCACGAGAATTCCTGGAAGCATAGCATTCCAACCAGAACTCTATCAACAATGGAGTTAGACACCACCTACCACCCCCTGAGAAAAAGAACGGGAAATGACATCGCCACAGGAAATGACATCACCAATCCTAAGAAACGCAAACATATAAATAGGAAGCTGCAATCATCAGCATTGCTTCGCCTGGAGGCCCACTGAAGATGTTACCTAAGAGGGTGACGAAACGTCTGGAAATGAACCTTCCAGCTCAGCGAGCAAGCCTACATCCACACATTAATGTCTTCACAAACAGATTGGGACTGAGTTGTCCAAACCAGCCAACTTTAGCTTTAATTGGCTTCATCTCCAAGTGCCTTTTCAAATTAATTGGCTGAAGTTATTCTGTTGGCTGGTCAAAATGTTGCTTGGCTGTTTGATACAAAATATTTCAAAGCAGGCAGCAGTTTGCACACACATTCATCTTTTTCTAAAAACTACAAGTTTTGAAAAGCACTTTATCTCTTAAAGGTACCACGCACTGCTTTTCAAAGCATGAGTATTCTGCCCAACCTCACAACACCTTCCCGTTCACTCCTACTCTACAATGGATCCAAACCCCTTCCAACACGCTCCAACTCTGCACAACCACAATGGAGAAAAGCCCTGACCATTCATGCCAACTCATCTGAATCTCAACGGAGATAAATCCTGCCACGTTGACTCCGATTTATCACAATACAGATGCACCCAAAAGCCTTCACCTTCACTCCCACGCTGCACAATCCTAATGGATTCCAACCTGCATGCGGTTTACTCCCCTCTGCGCCATCCCAACTGACATCAACCCCTTAATATTCATATTAAGGATAACTGGTCGTGTCATTTCTGGGCAAGTTGGTGTTCATAGATACGGATTGTTACTTGTCTTCCTTAGCTATCCTTTGTAGCTACGCACGTGGATGACAAGCAACATGAGTTCGACTGGGGCAACACTACTATTATAGGACAAGCCAAACAGAGAGCAGCCAGGGAATTCCTAGAGGCATGGCACTCATCCACAGATTCTATCAACAAACACATCGACCTGGACCCAATATACCGGCCACTGCAGCGGACAGCTGGAACTGACAACTGGAAGCGGCAGAGACAAACCACTATAAATGCCAGAGGAAACATCACAGAAGCGATTCACAGGAGGCTCCCAAACACTGACGATGTCACCAATACAGGAGACGAAACGTCTGCAATACAAATTCCCAGCTCGGCGAACAGAACCACAACAACGAGCACCCGAGCTACAAATCTTCCCACAAACTTTGAATTTCTTCTTTATGGACTTATCCAATGTCTTTGGAACGTTGTAACTCTGTCCACGTCCACCACTTCCTCGCGAAGTTCATTCCACACTCGAAACCCCGTCTGTTTAAAAGAAAGTTGTCCCTCATATATTTTTAAAAACTCCCCTCACCTCCTGCCCCTCAGTGCAATTCCCCATCCTAGGGGGGAAAACACCTCACTTTAAACTTCAACTTGATTCACTCAAAACCCTTTCACTTTATTCCCAAAGGAACCAAACTCTTGCCCATTCATTGCAATTATGTAGAGTCCCAAAGGACCCAATCGTAATTCCCATTCAATCCTAATTTGCACATTCCAAATGGACAATAAACCTGCTTCGTATTGAGTCCCAAGGACACAACCGAATGGGTTCAAACACCCTCCCATTCATTCCCACAATGCCAATTGAACCACTTCTCCTCCCATATTCTCCCACTCTACAGAGTGCCAATGGACACACAGCCTTCCCCAGGCACAGATGCTCCCGAAAATCTCAAAGGGCCCAAGCCTTTCTCATTCACTCACTGCACTACGTCATCACCAACTCATTCAAACACCTTCCCATTTACACCAACCTGACACAATCCCAATAGCACCAAGCATTTGCCCCTTCACTCCCCATCTGCACCATCCCATTGGTCACAAAAGCTCAGCCATTCACTCGAACCCCAAAGGAAACAAATTCTGTCCTATCCATTCCCACTCTTGACAATCCCAATGGACACAAATCACTTCCTTTTCACACCAATCCATACCTTCCCAATGGACCCAAACCCCTTCCCATTCACTCCCACACTTCACCATCCCAGTAATTGCTGAACTCTTCCCTTGCAATCCCATTTTAAGCAATCCCAAATTAAACAATGCTTCCTACCCAATTCCATTTCACACACTATTAGTGGGGTCGAAATCCAGCTCCCTCACTTTCAATCTACAAAATTTCAAAGAATCCAAAACTCTTCCTATTAATTTCACTCCTTCAAGTCCCAATAAATCCATACCCCCTCCCGACCACTCATATTCTTCGGACTTAAGCCATTTTGGAATCTATACTATATAGCTGAGCTTCTTCCCAAACTAAGCTGTTTCAAAACAATTCTGAATTAGTGACAGATCAGAAAATGAAACAAGATTCTCTGATATGCGGATAGCCTCGTTTAATTACAATGTTTATAATGAGATGCATAGTTTAAAGAACAAGTTTTAGATGACATTTGAAGTTTAAACAGTGATGGTTTGACCTTTGGCGGCGTGGTGGCTCAGTGGTTAGCACTGCTGCCTCGCATCACCAGGGTCCCAGGTCCGATTCCAGTCTTGGGTGACTGTCTGTGTGGAGTTTGCATTTGCTCCCCATGTCTGCGTGGGTTTCCTCCAACAGTCCAAAGATGTGTAGGTTAGGTGAATTGGACATGCTACCTTGCACATAATGTTAGGTGCATTAGTCAGAGGGAAATGTGTCGGGGTGGGTTACTCTTTGAAGGGCTTATTTTTCACGCTGTAGGGAATTTAATATAATCAAATCCCAATGGTCCCAAAACACTTCCCATTCACTTGCTCTTAATGCAATCACAATGGACACAAACCCCTTCCCATTCACTCCCACCCTGCACAAATGTCATGGATCCCAACCCCTTCCCGTTCACTCCCATTTCACACAATCCCAATGGACTGTTCACATCCACTCTACGCAATCCCAGAGACCCCAACACCTTCCCATTCTCTCCCACTCTCCACAATTCCAATGGGCCTAACCCCCTTCCCATTCTCTCCCGCACTACATGATCCCGATCGACACAAATCCCGCCCAGTTCATTTGCACTCTGCACAATCCCAATGGAACCAAATCCCTTCCCATTGACTCCAAGAACTCACAGTCCCAATGAATGCCGTTCACTTCCTATGTACTCCCACTCTACACAATCCAAATGGGGTATGAAACAGTTTCTTATTTGGTCACTGTCCCCACAATCTTGACGGGCATAAATACCTCCCGTTTGCCACTCTATATCACCCTGAAGGACGCTAAAACCCTTGCCCCTTTAATCCAACCCTTCACATTCATTCCACTCTATTCAATCCAATGACAACTGTAAAATGCCTTGAAATTCTATAAAGCTATCTTTACTGTCTTTAAAAGAAACGTACGTACGCAGGACAATCATGGTTAATTGCTTGTTGATATATGTTTGCTATATTGGCAGATTTCTGATCTGATATGGGAAGAAACAGTGTGATGTAAGTTCACCTCTTTTTCTGAACACTTTGAAAATCAAATAAGTCCATCCATCTCCGTTTTAATGTTAAGTCTGATAGGGTCGTGGAAATCTGTGCATAAATCCATAATGGATGCCTGAATTACATTTGAGGCAGTGCTAATGAGAATCTCATAAACCGTATCAGGTCTTAACACCACCACCCCCCCCCCCCACCCCCCCAGCTCTCCTGCTCGGGTGGCATCGTGGCTCAGAGGTTAGCACTGCTGCCTCACAGTGCTAGAGGCCCAGGTTCGACCCCAGCCTTGGGTGACTGTCTGTGTTGGTTTCTTCCCTCAATCCAAACAAGATTGGCCCATGATGATAGGTGCACGAGTAGGGAAGTTGGTTTTATCTTTGTAGGGAATCAATTCGAACTATAGAAAGGTCTTTTGAACCTCACAAAAATGCTGGTTTGCGGGTGCAGCAGGTAGTTAAGAAGGCAAATGATGTTGTCCTCCATTCGTAAAGAGATGCAGTTGGAACAAGGAAGCTGCCTAGTGTGCTGGACATGCCACACCTTGGGTCCTGTGTACAGTTTTGGTCTCCCTTACTTGAGAAAGGATGTACTTGCAA
The DNA here is from genome assembly GCF_020745735.1 of Hemiscyllium ocellatum. Taxonomy (NCBI): domain Eukaryota; kingdom Metazoa; phylum Chordata; class Chondrichthyes; order Orectolobiformes; family Hemiscylliidae; genus Hemiscyllium; species Hemiscyllium ocellatum. The sequence goes on from NC_083441.1 coordinate 6,918,977, forward strand.
TGGAGGGGGTGCAGAGAAGGTTCATTACGTTAGTTCCATAGTTGAACGGGTTGGCTTATGAGGAGAGATTGAGTCGACTGGGATTTCACTCTTCGGAATTCAGGTGAATGAGGGGGTTCGTATAGATACATAGAAAATTATGAAGGGAACAAATCAATTCACTGGCGCGGCTACTCCAAGGCACAGTGCGACCCTTCCAGCGCTGTTTCATGCGTGTTTAGTTTGTTGTAATGATCGCATCCATTTCTTACATTCTTATGTAATTCTTACAGTAGTCAGCAACGCGATTATTACAAGTCAACCTCTCTGACATCACTTACTGTTATTAGTATAGAGTCCAGTTCCCTCAGACAGTGAAGTGTTGAGACTTTTTTTTTAAAAATCCCATTTCTCAACGAATAAAAACATTTACTCTTACAGTGCATCTCCGCCTCGCACTCCATCAAAATCTCTCTACCCCTCTTTAGCTCCCTTCTGCACTCATGGCATTGAACGAATTCCCTTTATCTCGTCCACTTTCTCCGCCCTTCTATTGGATATTTTACAATCAGTGAGATCACCTTTTTTTTAAAAAACAAACCTTGTTGCTGTTGACTGACCTCTCGTTTCCTTTGCTGTGCTGTCAACATAATGGTCAGAAATGTCGTAAGGTGAGATTTTTTTTGAATCTGACAGTTACAATTGCTGGAAGAAAACGCTAGTGTGGCCACACTTGGGAATATTGTGTCCAGTTCTGGTCACCCCATTACAGGAAGGATATGGAAGCATTGGAAAAGGTGCAGAGGAGATTTACCAGGATGTCGCCTGGTCTGGAGGGAAGGTCTTATGAGGAAAGGCTGAGAGACTTGGGACTTTTCTCATTGGAAAGAAGAAGGCTAAGGGGGAATTTGATAGAGACATACAAGATGATCAGAGGATTAGACAGGGTAGACAGTGAAAGTCTTTTTCCTATGATGATTACGTCAGCTTGTACGAGAGGGCATAACTACAAAATGAGGAGGGTGATAGATTTAGGACAAATGCCAGAGGCAAGTTATGTACACAGAGAGTGGCAAGGGCGTGGACTGCCCTACCTGCTAAGGTAGTCAACTCATCCACATTAGGGATATTTAAACAATCCTTAGAAAAGGTCACAGATGATTTTGGGATAGTGTCGGGGGACGAACTGAGAAATGTCCACAGGTTGGAGCGACATCGAGGGCCTGTTCTGCGCTGTATTGTTCAATGGGTCAGGCAGCATCCAAGGAGCAGGAGAATCGACGTTTCGGGCATAAGCCCTTCTTCAGGAATGAGGAAGGTATGCCAAGCAGGCTAAGATAAAAGTTAGGGAGGAGGGACTTGTGGGATGGGCGTCGGGAATGCGATAGGTGGAAGGAGGTTTAAGGTGAGGGTGATAGGCCGGAGAGGGATTGTGGGCGGAGAGGTCGGGAAGAAGATTGCAGGTCAAGAAGGTGGTGCTGAGTCCGTGTGTTGTGACTGAGATAAGGTGGGGGGAGGGGAAGTGAGGAAGCTGGAGAAATCTGCATTCATCACTTGTGGTTGGAGGGTTCCGAGGTGGAAGATGAGACGCTCTTCCTCCAGGTGCCGTGTTGCCATGGTCTGGCGATGGAGGAGGCCAAGGACCTGCATGTCCTTGGTGGAGTGGGAGGGGGAGGTGAAATGTTGAGCCACGGGGTGGTTGGGTTGGTTGGTCCGGGTGTCCCAGAGGTGTTCCCTGAAACGTTCCGCTAGTAGGCGGCCTGTCTCTCCAATGTAGAGGAGGCCACATTGGGTGCAGCGGATGCAGTAAATGATGTGTGTGGAGGTGCAGGTGAATTTGTGATGGATATGGAAGGATCCCTTGGGGCCTTGGAGGGAAGTGAGGGGGAGGTGTGGGTGCAAGTTTTGCATTTCTTGTGGTTGCAGGGGAAGGTGCCGTGATTGGAGGCTGGGTTGGTGGGGGGTGTGGACCTGACAAGGGAGTCGCAGAGGGAGTGGTCTTTCCAGAATGCTGATAGGGGAGGGGGGGAAATATATATCTCTGGTGGTGGGGTCTGTTTGGAGGTGGTGAAAATGACGAAAAATTATATGATGTATCTGGAGGTTGGTGGGGTGGTAGGTGCGGACCAGTGGGCTTCTGTCCTGGTGGCGATTGGAGGGGAGGGGTTCAAGGGCAGAGGAGCGGGAAGTGGAAGAGATGTGGTGGAGAGCATCGTCAATCACATCTGAGGGGAAATTGCGTTCTTTGAAGAAGGAGGCCATCTGTTCGGTATTGGAACTGGTCCTCCTGGGAGCAGATGCAGCAGAGGTGAAGGAATTGGGAATATGGCATGGCGTTTTTACAGGGGGCAGGGTGGGAGGAGGTGTACTCTAGGTAGCTGTGGGAGTCGGTTGGTTTATAGTAAATGTCCGTGTTGAGTCGGTCGCCCGAGATAGAAATATAAAGGTCTAGGAAGGGGAGGGAGGAGTCTGAGACGGTCCAGGTAAATTTGAGGCCTGGGTGGAAGGTGTTAGCAACCTATCCTGGAGGTGGAACAGTTCATCCACTTTACTAAGGGGATGGTACGTGTATGGAATTAGCTGTCAGAGGATGTGGTGGAGGCTGGTACAATTGCAACATTTAAGAGGCATTTGGAGGGGGACATGAATAGGACGGGTTTGGAGGGATATGGGCCGGGTGCTGGCAGGTTGGGAATAGATTGGGTTGGGGTATCTGGTCGGCATGGATGGGTTGGACTGAAGGGTCTGTTTCCGCGCTGTACATCTCAATGACTCTGAGTGATTTTATGATGAACGGATTGGAAACTGGAAGCAGATCATAACCATAATTTCAGTCACCATCAGAGTGCGCTATAGGATAACGATTGAGGAACATTGCAGATTAAAATATTTACCAATCAAAGCATCAAAAGATTTGATACCTATGGTTGTCACGTGTACCTGAGTAAGTGAAAAGTTTTGTTTTGTGTGCAGTTCAGGCAAATCATACTACGCAAAGATCAAACACAGAGATGTTGTCCAAACAGCATTTGATTTGAAACTTGAGAGGTCCATTCAGAGGTCTGATAGCAGTTTTTCAGACTGGAGGCCTGTGACCAGCGGAGTGTCACAAGGATCGGTGCTGGGTCCACTACCTTTCGTCATTTATACAAATGATTTGATTGAACATAAGAGGTATAATTAGTATGTTTGCAGATGACACCAGGAATGGAGTTACACTGATCAGCTAAGAGGGTTACCTCAGATTACAACAGGATCTTGATCAGATGGTGCCAATGGGCTGAGGAGTGGCAGATGGAGTTTAATTCAGACAAATGGGAGGTGCTGAATTTTAGGAAAGCAAATCTTAGCAGGGCTTATACACTTAATGGTAAGGTCCTGGGAAGTGTTGCTGAACAGAGACCTTGGACTGCAGGTTCATAGCTTCTTGAAAGTAGAGTCACAGGTAGATAGGATAGTGAAGAAGGTGTTTAGTATGCTTTCCTTTATTGGTCAGAGCATTGAGTATACGAGTTGGAAGGCCATATTGCAGCTGTACAGTACATTGGTTAGGCCACATTTGGAATATTCCTGGTCTTGGAAGGATGCTGTGAAACATGAAAAGGTTCAGAAAATATTTACAAGAATGTTGCCAATGTTGGACGATCTGAGTTATGGGGAAGGATTGAATAGGCTGGGGCTGTTTTCCCTGGAGCGTCGGAGGCTGAGGGGTGACTCTACAGCAGTTTATAAAATCATGAGGGCCATGTATAGGGTAAATAGAGAAGGTATGTTCCCTGGGGCGGGGGGATTCAAAACTAGACAGCAAAGGTTTAGAGAGAGAGGGAGAAGATATAAAAGAGTCCTAAGGGGGCAATGTTTTCACGCAGAGGGTGATACATGTATGTTGAATGAGTTGCCAGAGAAAATGATGGAGGCTGGTACAATTATAGCTTTTAAACGGCAGAGGGATACGGCCAAGTGCTGACAAACGGGACTAAATTACGTCAGGACATCTGGTTGGCATGGTCGAGTTGGACTGAAGGGTCTGGTTCCATGCTGTGCATTTTTGTGACTGTCTGCCACTGCCACTCTGCACAATCCCAATGGATACAAATTCCTTGCTATTCGCCCCTGCTCTACACAATCCCGACGAATCTAAACCTATTCCCATTCAGTCTTCCCATTCACTCTTCCTCTACACAAATCCAAAGGACCCCATGAGCATTCCTGTTCACTCCCTCTCCGTGCAATGCCAATGGACACCTACCCTTTTGCTTTCATTCTTAGTCTCCTCAATCCCCATGGAGCCCAAAGCACTTTCTGCTCACTACTGCTCTAACAATCCCGATGGATCAAAACCAATTCCCATTCAGTCCTGACCTACACAGTCCCAATGGACCCAAATCCCACCCCGCTCACTGACACTCTGCACAGTACCCAACCACTTCCCAAACCAAACCACACATTTTCAGCTCTGATCTCCAGCATCTGCAGAACTCACTTTCTCCACTTCCCGTTCACCCCCACTCTGGATTATCCCAGAGGATGTAAACGTGTTCCACACCACTCACACACTGAACAATCTCACTGGGGAAAAGCTTATCCCAATTTATTGCACTTCTATGCAATTCCAATGGGCTGGGCGGCCTAACCATGCTGCGTGATCAGAATGGATCAAAATCCCTTCCAAGTTCACACACATTCTAGAATAGAATAGCCTTTATTGTCACGTTCCCTCAATGAGTGCAGTGGTAAGTTTGCTCTGTCGCCTCTCTGCGCCATCTTAGGTACAGCTACTTTAACTGCTGTTACAGAAAGGGTAAGTAAGCCCTGCAATAGAGTTGAGAAACCAAGAATGATTTTGGGCGGCACAGTGGTTAGCACTGCTGCCTCACAGGGCCAGAGGCCCGGGTTCAATTCCCGACTCAGGCGACTGACTGTATGGAGTTTGCACATTCTCCCTGTGTCTGCGTGGGTTTCCTCTGGGTGCTCCGGTTTCCTCCCACAGTCCAAAGATGTGCAGGTTAGGTGAATTAGCCATGCTAAATTGCCCGTAGTGTTAGGTAAGGGGTATATGTAGGGGTATGGGTGGGTTGTGCTTCTGTGGGTCGGTGTGGACTTGTTGGGCCGAAGGGCCTGTTTCCACACTGTAAGTAATCTAATCTAATCTAAACGATAATAATAATGTGACTGTGAAGAACTTAAGTTCAAGACCTTCTAGCCCTTTTTTTAAGCACGAGTCCATGTCAAAAGGTGTGGTGCTGGAAAAGCACAGCAGGTCAGGCAGCATCCAAGGAGCAAGACAATCGATGGTTGGTGCATCAGGTTAAACCTTTCACGATTACTACTTGAGTGCACGTGCCAATAAAGGCTATTGGATTCTAGAGGGAAGGGGTTTTGATCCATTCAGGTTGTGCAGCGTGAGTAGGGCTTTGAGTCCATTGCGATTGCAATAGCAATGCAGTAGACATGAGTGTGTGACCAGTGGCTTCAGAACACAAGGTAACGCTGCCTCCACGTGCCTCCCAATGCTCCCACTGCGGCTGCTCCAGCATCCTGTCCACGCTCACTCTGCTTCATGTTCCAGGCCTATCCCAATGGAGGCAAACATGTTCCAGTTCAACGATCCAACTGGGCTAAAGCCCATTCCTATTTATTGTACTTCTATACAATTCCACTAGATTTAAATCTCTATGCACCCTGAATGAATGAAAACCACTTCCCATTCACTCAAACTCTACATAATCCCAATGCACCCCAAGCCTCTCCACTCGCACAATGCTAATGGATAGAAAAGCTTCCTCATGCACAGCCATTCTATACAATCCCAAAGTTTCCAAAGGCTTTGATATTTATTTCCAATCTGCACAATCAGAACAGATTCAAACCCCATCCTTTACACAATCCCAACTAAGAGGAGCCCCTTCCTGTTAGTGCTAATTCAACACCACCTCCATGGACCCAAAGCCTTTCAAATGCTATTCCCACTCTACACAACCCCAATGGACCCAAACTGTTTCCAATTGTCTCCCACTCTACACTAACCCAATGGATCCAAACCCCTTCCCATTTACTCTCAATCTACACACTCCAAATAGACACAAAGACTTTCCCAATCACTCCTAATCTACACAAACACAATGAGCCCAACCCCTTCCCGTACACTCCCACTCGCACATTCGCAGTGACCCGGAACCCTTCCTGTTCACTCCAATTCTACACAATCTCTATGTACCCAGACCATTACCTATTCACTCGCACTCAACACAATCCTAATGAATCCAAACCTCTTCCCATTCACTCCCACTCTTCACATTCCCAATTAATGCAAACCCGCTCCCTTTCACTTCCGTTCAATGCAATCCCAATAGACCCAAACCCCTTCCGAGTCAGTCACCATCTGCACAAACCTAACGTGTGCAAACCCCTTCCCATCTATTCCAAGTCTACAAAATTCCAATGGACCCCACGACCCTTCACATTAACTCTCCCTCGAACACAATCCTAATAGACATCAAACCCCTTCACTTTCCCTCCAACTTTACGCAATGTCAATCAACTGCAAACATCTTCCGGTTCACCCCCACACTTGCCAATACCAATAGAAACCAAACTCGGTCCTGTTGACTCCAATCCTACACAATCCCAAAGGGCCCAAACCCTTTCCCTTGTGTTCCTACTCTACAAAATCCCAATGGGAACAAACCATTTCCCATTGAAGCCACCTTCGCATAATCACACTGCATGAGACTGCTTCACATCCACTCCCGATCCACACAATCCCATTGCAACTAAGCAATCCTGTTCACTAACAAACTATGCAATCCAAGCATAGCCGAAGTCTTCCAAGCCACTCCCAGTCTGCATAATACCATCGTACCAAACCCCATTCCCATTCCCTCACACTGCACAACTCCAGTGGACCCATCTCACTTCCCATTCCTGCTCTGCACACTCCAAATTGACTCAAACTGCTTCCCAGTCACTTCGCCTCTACAAATTCCCAATGGTTCCAAATCCCTTCCGAATCATTCCAACTTTATACAATCCCAATGGAACTCAAAACTCTTCCCATTCACTTCCACTGTGCACAATATCAGTGGACCCAAACCCCTTCCCGTTCACTCCCGCTCTACTCCATCCCAATGGACCCAATCCCCTTCCTGTTCACTCCCACTCTACATCGTCCCAATGGAACCAAATCCTTTCCGTTCACCCCGCACTACACCATCCCAATAGACCAAACCCCTTCCCTTCACTCCCTCTCTACACAATCCCAATGGACCTCAAACCCTTTCCTATTCACTACCCATCTACACATTCCCAACAGAAACAATCTCCTACCCATTCACTCACACTCTACACAATCCCTATGGACCCAAACCCCTTCCCGTTCACTCCCTCTCTACACAATCCCAATGGACCTCAAACCCCTTCCCATTCACTTCCTATCTACACATTCCCAATGGAAACAACCTCCTACCCATTCACTCCCACGCTACACAATCCCAATAGACCGCATACGCCTTCCCATTCACTACCTGTCTACACATTCCCGATGGAAACAACCTCCTCCCCATTCCCGCACACTCTACGCAATCCCAATGGACCCAAACTCCTCCCCGTTCACTCCCACTCTACACAATCCCAATGGAAAACAAACCACATCCATTCACTCGCGCTTTGTAAAATCTGACCGGCTGAAACCACTTCACATTCAGTCCTGCTCCACACGCTCCCATTGAAGCTAAACCACTCCCCGTTCACTCCCAAACTATTCAATCGAAATGTAGCCGAGCCCCTCCAGGTTCACTTCAAGTCTACACAGTACTATTGGGACAAAAGCCATTCCTATTCCCCCACACTCTGCACAATCCAACAGATCCATCTCACCTACCATTCACTCCTGCAGTACACACTCTAAGTTAACTCAAACCACTTCTTATTTACGACTACTCTACAATATCCCAATGGACTCAAAACTCTTCCAATCCACTCCCAATCTACATAATTCCAATGGACTCAAATTGCTTCCCATTCACTACCACGTACATAATCCCATTCCCTACTGTTCTACACAATCCTAACAGAAGCGCATCCCTTCCCATTCATCCCACTCTACGAAATCCCAAAGGACACAAACCTCTTCCAATTCACGAACACTCTGCATAATCCCACTGTATCTAAACCACTTCTCATTCACTACTACCCTATACGGACCCTTTGACTGCCACTCGACAACACCCCTTCTGATTGACTCCCACTCTACATAATCCCAATCGACCCAACCCGTTTCCCATTTACTCCCACTCGACATTATCCCAAATGATATAAACACGCACCAGTTCACCGCACAACTGAACAATCTCACCAAGCCAGAGCCCATTTATATGCAATACCAGTGAACTCAAAACTCTCCCCACACTACGCAATATGAATGCATCAAAACCACTGTCCACTTATGACAATGCTACACAATCCCAATGGACTGCAACACCTTCCTCTACACTCCAATCTGCCACAACGCCGCTGGATACAACAACTTTCTTATACACAGCCATTCGACACAATCTCAAAGATTTAAAATGCTTTACCATTTATGTCCAATCTGACTGGACCCAAACCCCATTCCATTCATTTCTACTCTACGCAATCCCAGTTCAGAGAAACCCCTATCGTTACCACCAACTCTACACCATCATCATGGACCTAAACCCCTTCTGACTCACTCCCACTCTACACAATCCCAACGAACCCAAAGCCCCTCTCAATCTACACACTCCCAATGGATATCAAACTCATTCACATTCACTCCGAATCTACCCTGTTCTTAAGTAATCACAAAACACAGAACATTGAACAATACAGCGCTGAACAGGCCCTTCGGCCCTCGATATTGCGCCGACATGTGAACTATTCTCAGCTCGTCCCCCGACACTATCCCAAAATCATCCATGTGCATATCTAAGGATTGGTTAAATCTCCCTAATGTGGCTGAGTTGACTACATTAGCAGGTAGTGCATTCCAAGCCCTCACCGCTCTCTGAATAAAGATCCTGCCTCTGGCATCTGTCTTAAATCTATCACCCCTCCATTTGTACTTTATGCCCCCTCCTACACGCTGAAATAATCATCCTCGGAAAATGACTTTCACTGCCTACCCAATCTAATCCCCTGATCATCTTGTATGTCTCTATCAAATCCCCTCTTCGCCTTCTCCTTGCCAATGAGCGCAGGTTCAAGTCTCTCAGCCTTTCCTCGTAAGACCTTTCCTCCAGACCAGGCAACATCCTGATAAATCATCATCTGGCTCACTCCTACTCTTACCAATGGAAACCAAAGTCATTCTCTTTCACTTCCACTATAAACAATTTCAATGGACCTAAACCCTTTTCTGTTCACTTCCACTCTACGTAATCCCAATTGAACCAATCTCCTTCCCATTCTACACTCTACAAAATCACAACGGAGCCAAACCTCTGACCATTCACTCTCACTCCAGACAATCCCAATTGAACCAAATCATTTCCCATTCTACACAATCCCAATGGACCCAAACCCTTTCCTGTTCACTCCCGCGTTGCACAATCACACTGGAGAAAACTCCGCCATTTTCGCTCTGGCTCGACACAATCCTATTTGCAGTTAACCAAGTACCCATCCACTCCCAAACAAGCCAAGCCCCTCCAAGTTCGCTTCCATTCGGACGCTACCATCAGGCTAAAACTTATTCCCATTGCTCCACAATCTGTACACTTTCAATGGTCCGATCACACTTTCCACTCACTCCCGCTATACACTCTTCAAATTGACCCAAGCTGCTTCCCATTATTTGAAAGTAAAGAGCATGGAAGTATGGGAAGGGTGAAAGCATGAAGACCACTGGCAATCTGTGGTCTGTGGAAGGCAGGATGGGATAACCATAGTGGAACGCTCTTACACCAATTAGCAGAATAAGGTTAAGGCTGAAAGGTCACTATGGCGAGATGAGACAACACAGTTAGTAAAGGTAGCCTCCCTGCGAAATATCATTATGGCAAGATTTGGACAATAGATATTTGGGACATGACATTAAATATCTCACTAGTAGTTAGCAGAGTCAGCTTGAGACGGGAGACTATTGTAATAGACGGAATAGCTAAATATCTAATCATGACAGGTTAGTCTGGAATGGAAGGCCACTATAGCAGAGGCGATAATCATGACATTCAGAAAATATGAAGTAGGGTCTGGCATGAAAGACCACTTTTGCAAAAGCTGACACTAAATATCTAACCGTGACATTAGAATAGCATTAAGTAGAATGTTGGTAAAACTATAGGGGCTCAAGTGAAGAGGTAATGGGAACAAATATCACTGGTTTATTCTGCAGCTACAGTGAGGTATTTTTGATTAATGTAGCTGGACATGCTGATAAGGTAACGGAAATATGATTAAAAAAATTAAAAACCACAAACCTCAACCTCAAAGTACCTCAACTAGCTGAACAAAGACACCTTGAAGTGCAGGTTCATAGCTCCTTGAAAGTGGAGTCGCAGGTAGATAGGATAGTGAAGAAGGCATTTGGTATGCTTTCATTTATTGGTCAGAGTATTGAGTACAGGTGTTGGGAGGTCATGTTATGGCTGGACAGGACATTGCTTAGGCCACTGTTGGAATATTGCGTGCAATTCTGGTCTCCTTTCCACCGTAAAGACGTTGTGAAACTTCAAAGGGTTCAGAAAAGATTTACAAGGATGTTGCCAGGGTTGGAGAATTTGAGCTTCAGGGAGAGGCTGAACAGGCTGAGGCTGTTTTCCCTGGAGCGTCGGAGGCTGAGCGGTGACCTTATAGAAGTTTACAAAATCATGAGGGGCATGGATAGGGTAAATAGACGAAGTCTTTTCCCTGGGATCGGGGAGTCCAAAACTAGCAGGCATAGGTTTAGGGTGAGAGGGGAAAGATATAAAAGAGACCTAAGGGGCAACTTTTTCACACAGAGGGTGGTACGTGTATGGAATGAGCTGCCAGAGGATGTGGTGGAGGCTGGTACAATAGCAACATTTAAAAGGCATTTAGATGGGTATATGAATTAAGAAGGGTTTGGGAGGATATGGGCTGGGTGCTGGCAGGTGGGACTAGATTGGGTTGGGATAACTGGCCGGCATGGACGGGTTGGACTGAAGGGTCAGTTTCCACGCTGTACATCTCTATGATTTTATGACATGGACCCTGAGGTTTGGGGACATTCAAGAATTTGCTTTCGCAGTGTCACGGTTTTTTGTTTGCAAATAAAACACCTACTTCTCTGCGTCTCCTGGCGATTCTCTTCATTTTCTCCACGACACCATTCACTTCCGCTCTACAAAACTCCAAAGGACCCACATCCCTTCCGAATCACCGTCACCTTACATAATCCCATTGGATCCAAACCGCTTCCCAGTCCCTACCACTCTGCACTTTCCCAACGGAACCACACCCCCGACCATTAAAATCAATGGACCCAAACCGCTTCCCATTCACTATCACTCCATGGAATCCCAATAGATCCAAACCCGTTCTGATTCTTCTTCAATCTACATAAACCCATTGGACCAAATCCACTTCCCATTCACTACCACTCCAAGCAATGCCTTCAGATCTGATCCCCTACGGATTCACGATCACTCTACACAATCCCAATGGAACCCACACTACGCACAATACCAATGCACACAAACCATTCACTCCCACTCTGCACTATCCCAATGGACGTAAATGTAGTCCAGTTCACACACACTCTTAACTATGCCACCGGTCCAGAGCCCATTCGCATTTGCTGAATTTCTGTGCAATTACAATGGACTCAAAACTCTATCCACGCTACTCAGTCCCAACGCATCAAAACCACTTTGCATTCACTACAACTCTATGCAATCCCAATGGACCCCAAACCCTGCCTCTACACACCCATCTCCACAGTGCTGATGGACACTCAGTCTTCATATACACAGCCAATCTACAAAGCTATTCCCACGCACTCCCGCTCTGCACACTCTCAATGGACACAAACCAAATCCTATTCATTGCCATTCTACCCGATCACTTCCTGTTCACCTCCACTCCACACAATCCCAATGGAAACAAATCACTTCACGTTGAATCCTGCTCCATGCAATCACACTGGATAGAACCACTTCCCATTCACTTCTGCACCTCACACCCCCAATGCAGCTGAGCAACTCCCCCTTCACTCCTAAACTACGGACAATTCCAATGGACCCATCTCACTTCCCAATCACTCCCACTCTAAATATTCTGAATTGACCCAAACCACTTGCCACTCAGTCGCAATCTGCACAATCCCAATGGACACAAACCCCTTCCCAGTTACTCCCACTCTGCACAATCCCAATAGACCTCAACGCCATTTCCATTCACTCTCACTCTACACAATACCAATGGATCCAAACCACTTCCCATTCACTCTCACTCTACACAATCCCAATATACCTCAAAGCCCTTCCCATTCACTATCCATCTACACAATCCCAATGGACCTCAAAACCACTCCCATTCACTCTCACTCTACACAATCCCAATATACCTCAAAGCCCTTCCGATTCACTATCCATCTACACAATCCCAATGGACCTCAAAACCACTCCCATTCACTCTCACTCTATAAAATCCCAATGGACCTCAAAGCCACTCCCAATCATTCTCACTCTCCACAAACCCAATGGACCCAAACCACTTCCCATTCACTCTCACTCTACATAATCCCAATGGACCCAAACCACTTCCTATTCACTACCGATTGACACAATCTCAGTGTATTTCAAAGCCCTTCCCTTTCGCTCTCACTCGACACAATCCCAATGGACACATCTCACTTCCCATCTCACCCCCCGCTCTAAATGCTCTGAATTGACCCAAACTGCTTCCCATTCACTCTCACTCTACAAAATCCCAATGGACCTCAAAGCCACTCGTATTCACTCTCACTCAGCATAATCTCAATGGACCCAAACCACTTCCCATTCACTCCCGCTCTGAATACTCCAAATTGACCCAAACCATTTCCCAATCACTCTCTACCTGCACATTCCCAATGGACCTCAAAGCCCTTCCCATTGCACCATCCCAGTGAACCCAAATCCCTTCCTGTTCACTCCCACTTCACAAAACCCCAATGAAAACAAACCACATCCCATTCACCACTACTTCTCACAATCGCACTGGATGAAACCACTTCACATTCACTCCCGCTCCACACACTCCCATTGCAGATAATCAACTCCTCATCCACTCCCAAACTATACAATCCAAATGTAGCTGAATCCCTCCAGGTTCACTCCCACTCAACACAATACCATCTGGCCAAAACCCATTCCTGTTCTATCAGACTCTGCACAATTCCAATGGACCCATCTCACTTTCCATTAACCCCCGCTCTACACACTCCAAATTTACCCAAAACGCTTATCATTCACTACCAATCTATACATTCCCAATGGACACCAAACAATTTCATATTCACTACAGACTACACAACCCCAATCAATCACAAACCTCTTCCGGTTCACTCCCACTCTTCCCAATGCCATTCAATCCCAATATACACAATCCCAATCGAAACATATCACTTCCCATTCAATCCCGCTCTACACCGTCCCAATGGACCAAACCCCTTCCCATTCACTCCCGCTCTACACCGTCCCATTGGACCCAAACTCCTTCCCATTCACTCCCGCTCTACACTGTCCCAATGGACCCAAACCCCTTCCCATTCACTCCCACTCTGCACTATCCCAGTGGACTCAAAACCATGCCCATTCACTCCCAACTTGCACAATCCCACTGCAGCCAAGCCAGTTCCTGTTAACATTTGCAGTACACCATCGCAATGAATACGAACGGCTGCAATCTCGTCCTCCACCCCACCACCACCACCATGCCCCGGATGGTCAGCTGGTCTCTGCCTCTTCCCATGCTGGTTTTCCCGGACAGCCTCCAGAAGATTCAAGAGATCGGTCTGGCAGTGAAGCCTGTTTCTATACCATTCGGATGGTTTTTTTGGAGCTTCTTGAATGCATTTAAATCCTATAGGCCTGGCCAATCAGGGAGAGACATTGCACAGTTTGAAAGATGGTCACTGGAAAAAAATAAGCACTACAGCAGTTAGGCGGTAGTGTGGGGGTTAAAAAAAGAAAAAAAAAATTAACAGAGGACTATTCACTGTTTTGATCACACAGCATTGCCCTTTGATGTGAAGGGCACTGCTCGTCACAGGCCACTCGGGTGTTTTCCTACTTTTCCTGGTGGTGGAAATTAAATAAAGATTTGTGCACTTTATGTCTCTCACTGTGTCTCACAGCTGCACACACACACCATGGGTGCTGGGGTTAAAAATAATAAGCACTACCGCAGTTAGGCGGTAGTGCGGGGGTTAAAAAGAAAAAAAACAACCAGGAGTGTTATCCCTCCCCTCCCCTCTACTGAAAAAGAAAAAAAAAAAATTTTAAAAAAAATGAAAGATGGTCACTGGAAAAAAATAAGCACTACAGCAGTTAGGCGGTAGTGTGGGGGTTAAAAAAAGGAAAAAAAATTAACAGAGGACTATTCACTGTTTTGATCACACAGCATTGCCCTTTGATGTGAAGGGCACTGCTCGTCACAGGCCACTCGGGTGTTTTCCTACTTTTCCTGGTGGTGGAAATTAAATAAAGATTTGTGCACTTTATGTCTCTCACTGTGTCTCACAGCTGCACACACACACCATGGGTGCTGGGGTTAAAAATAATAAGCACTACCGCAGTTAGGCGGTAGTGTAGGAAGAAAAAAAAATTAACAGAGCACTAAAGAGAGAGAAAAAAATAACAGAGGATTTTGGATCTCCTCAGTTCAGGGGACTGACTCTGAGCTGGCTGGTTACAGCCACTAAAAAAAAAGAAAAAAAAAATGAAGGATGGTCACTGGAAAAAAATAAGCACTACAGCAGTTAGGCGGTAGTGTGGGGGGTTAATAAAAAAAGAGAAAAAAATAAAAAAATAAATAAATTCAGAAAAAAAACAAACAGGCGATGTCTTTCATTGTGTCTCACACCTGCACACACACAACATGGGTGCTGGGAAAAAATTAAGCACTACCGCAGGTAGCGTGGGGGTTAGTAAAAAAAATAGAGAAAAAAAGAAAAAAAAAAGAAAAAAAGAAGAAAAAAAAATGAAAGATGGTCACTCATTTGGATGGATTTCGCCTGTGAGTTTCTTGGTGCAGCAGAACCCTGTGCCGTTCTGTCTGGACTCGCCATTGTTTTGTTTGGGACGTGTCTGCTCAGGCTAAGCGCTGCCTTTCCCATAATGCTAACGTCATCACCGCCTGGCTGCGGTGTTGGCACTATGTCTGCTCTGTGGGCTTTGTAACTTCATAGCGTTACTTGGCAACTGTACACAGCCTCCCTTGCTGCTTGGTCAGACAGACTGGCGGGCAGGCAGATGAACGGAGAGACAGAGAGAGAGATAGAGAGATAGATAGATAGATAGATAGATAGATAGATAGATAGACAGACAGACAGACAGACAGATAGACGGGTGGATAGATAGACGGATGGATAGATAGATAGATAGATAGATAGATAGATAGACAGATAGACAGACGGATGGATCGATAGATAGACGGATGGATAGATAGATAGATAGATAGATGGATAGATAGACAGATAGATAGACGGATAGATAGACAGATAGATAGACAGATAGATAGACAGACAGACAGACGGATAGATAGATAGACAGACAGGAGAGATGGATAGACAGACATAGATAGATAGACAAGACAGACAGATGGATAGACAGACATAGATAGATAGATAGATAATAGGTAGACAGACAGGTAGATAGATAGTTAGACAGACAGGTAGACAGACAGATAGATAAAGAGAAAGATGGATAGATGGATAGACAGATGGATAGACAGACATGGATGGATGGATGGATGGATTGATAGATAGACATAGACAGATAGACAGACAGACAGACAGATAAATACATAGATAGACAGACAAACAGACAGACAGAGAGATGGATAGACATAGATAGATAGATAGATGGATAGATAGATAGATAGATAGATAGATAGACAGACATGACAGACAGATGGATAGACAGACATAGATAGATAGATAGATAGATAGATAGATAGATAGATAGATAGATAGATAGATAAACAGACAAACAGAATAACAGTTACCTGAGAGTCAGTTATAGAAGAATTCATAATGGTTTATACACTGAAGAAAAAGCATCTGAGAGTGAGTTATAAACTGAAACGTGATTGAGGGGTTCTGCGTGGTTTATATACAGAATAACAGATCCATGAGTGAGTTACAGACCGGAATCTTGTCGAGGGGGTCGGGGTGGTTTATATACAGAATAACAGATACCCTGGAGATAGTTACAGACTGGAATCTAATCGAGGGGTTCGGAGTTGTTTATATACAGAATAACAGATGCCAGGGAGTGATTAACAGACTGGAATCTAATCGACAGGCTCTGTGGATGCAAAATATTTCTGCTGGCCTCAATGCTAATGATTGAGGTGAGGGAATTCATATGTCGAACAAAATTTCAACCCTCACGAAGCCTCCTACAGTTAGTAGCTCATACATCTGGCAGGGTTAGAACTCGTATCATCAGCACTCACTTTGGTTATGATAAAACACTTCTTTATATAAGCATCACATTAAGTTATCATATTTTCAACTCTCAGTTAAAATACCATACTGGTCTTAATAGCTTATAAATCGGTCAAATAAAGCAATTATACCTTTAGCACCCATTCAAAGGAGCATACTTCTCTTAATAGCTCATAAAGATGTCAAAGTCAACAAAAGGATCATTAAAGTCCACTTAAAGAAGCATACAAATTTTAATAGCTCATAAATCTGTCAAATTAAGATGCTGCCTTTCTTTCTCTTGCAGATCTTTTGTCAGACTCGCCAACAAGATAACAGCTGGGCATTTGAAACTGGGCTGCTGACTCTTTCTCTGTTTCCTTTTCCAGAATGCCCTGATCTCGAACCTCGCGGCTAGTGCCAGCCTGTGCCGTGGCGCTAACTTGGTGCCAGGGGACACGGTGAGCGGGTGTGGGCTACGACGCGGTGACCCTGCTGCCCAAGGGGGCCTTCATGATCGACGTGAACACCTAAGTCAGCCAATGGGAGCTGCACCCTCTGTCAGAATGAGCATCTCGGTTGCTTTTGGTTGCACTTCAGTGCCACGCTCCTGATCTTCGGGCACCCGGTGCGGAGGAGGGAGGGCAGGTCTGAAGACCTCCTCGTGGGTCTGCTCCTGGGCCTGGCCAAACTGGCCATAAACAGGTCCAGGCAGCGGGCCGTGGAGGGGGTTGTTAGGGCCGACTGCCTGCCCCTCTTCTGCGGTTATGTTAGAGCCCGGGTGTCCTTGGAAAAGGAGCACGCGGTGTCCACCAACACCCTGGAGTTGTTCAGGGAGAGGTGGGCGCCGCAGGCAGTGGGAGTGCATCATTTCCCCCTCCAACTCTATTTTGATTTAGTCCCTGCCCTCCCCTTCACTGTTTTGATCACACAGCATTGCCCTTTGATGTGAAGGGCACTGCTTGTCACTGGCCACCCGGGTGTTTTCCTATTTTCGTGGTGGTGGAAATTGAATAAAGATTTGTGCACTCTGTGTCTCTCACTGTGTCTCACAACTGCACACACGCCATGGGTGCTGGGGGAAAAATAAGCAATACTGCAGTTAGGCGGTAGTGTAGAAGAAGAAAAAAAAGAAAAAAAATTTAACAGAAGATCCCTTTGACGTGAAGGGTACTGCTTGTCACTCGGGTGTTTTCCTATCTTCCTGGTGGTGCAAAAAGATAAAATAAAAAAGGAAAAAAAATGAGCATCTCGGTGACATGCACCAGTGGCTGCCCACCTCGCTGGTGGACTGGTACACCCTGAGCTCTGCCAGCGTTCGCTCTCCAGCTGGTTCCACTGCTCAGCAGCCAAGCTGTCACAGTCTGCCAACTCCACTATCACCAACGATGGCCGGTGGACCATTTCCACCCATCCACCCGAGCTCGGCCGGCTCCAAGCTTCCAGCACCTCCCATTCCAAGATGGACTGCTACGGTTTCACCAGTTCTGTTATTACCAGTTCCGGGTGAAGGGCAAGGCCCTTCCTTACGGTACCCACTACCTCCAGCCAGTGGAGATGGGCAGAGGCTTCAAGGACTTGATGGCCGATCAGACATGGGAGGCAGCGTCCCAGAGCTACAGTGCCAAGTAGGTGAAGGACTGCTGGAGGTGCCAATGTCCTGGTGGAGCTGAGGACAAGCCGCTGAGTCACTCTAATGATTCGGCAGTGACCCGCCCCCTTTGTTAACTTAAACCAAACACCCAGAAAACATCACCTCATCCTGTCAAAATATGAAGGACAGTGAACACTCAACTTCCACTATTTAAAGAAAATAACATATATTTTTAACTCTAAACGTGAACATTAATCAACAGCTATTCACAACTCCAAGCCCCTCCCCCTTTGTCTTAACTGTTTATTCTCCTCCTCCAACTCTCTAACAATGGGGTGGCACGGTGGCTCAGTGGTTAGCGCTGCTGCCTCACTGTGCCAGGGACCTGGGTTCAATTCCCACCTCGGGCAACTGTCTGTGTGGAGTTTGCACATGCTTCCCACTGTGCCTTCATGGGCTTCCTCCGGGTGCTCCCATTTCCTCCCACAGTCCAAAGATGTCCACGTACGGTGAATTGGCCATGCTAAATTGCCCATAGTGTTAGGTGCATTAGATAGGGGAATGAATGGTTCAGGGTAGGTTGCTATTCGGAGGGTCAACATGGACTGGTTGGGCCGAAGGGCCTGTTTCCACACTGTAGGGAATCTAATCTAATCTAATGCACAGTTCCAAACAGACACTTGTTTTTGAAGTTGAAAGCATGTACTGTACCTTTAAGAGAGAGGGAAGGCTGCTTTGCATTAAGAATTGGCAGGGACCGGTCATGTGACTGACTCGCAATCTCAGAGTGCATTACATAAATTGAAAAGACGCGACATTTGCCTGTGACACATATACATGAGCTTTGGTTGCTTTGTTGACCAGAATTCAGACTTACCCAATCAGTTTTAATTATGCCCCAGGATACTAAAACCCAATCGCTTCTGAATTTACTATTTTGCCAATATGGAACCAATGGGACAGTCCACTGTTTGGATTAAAGAGAAGCAGGCATTTTAAAGGTTAGACAGAGTAAACGGCCATCGAGAGGAACTGCCGCTCAAAATACGCTCAATTAAAGGTATCTTTTTTTCATCTGAAAAACCTTTGCAACAAAAGATGACCTGTTGTTGGGGATATTAAAATGCAGGCATTTTGAAAATTGGAGACAGAGCAACTATCGTTGAGAGAGATTAGATTCCCTACGGTGTGGAAACAGGCCCTTCAGCCCAACCAGTCCACACCGAAGATGATCCAGGGAGATCTTCAACTGAAAGAAGACAGTCACCGATGACAACAACCACTATTTGGCTTTGAAACAAAGTTTGATGCCGTTTTGAAATAGGCTTTTATTGGGACGGTATAGTGTTATAGAGTTGGGGGCAGATAACAAACCTTTAAGAGAAAAGAGGCTGGGAGTTGTAAAACGTTTTTGTTTAATGTTCACTTTCAGAGTTAAAAAATAAATTGATACTTTTTCTTCAAATCGTTGGGATTCTATGAGCCTCATATTTTAACAGATTGCGAGGTGAGCTGAGATTTGGTTTAATTAGCGGAGGAGTTTACCATCATGTCGTAACACACTTTGGAAGATTGCATCAACATAATTTCAAACCCACACAGTTGCTGTCTTCTTCTGTCTTTCTTCTTCCAGCAGAAGATCTCCCAAGGGGTCACCATCTTCCTTTTTACTGTGCATCTGTTTTGTATGACAAGGTACCTGTGATAGAGAGTATTTCCTAACTTCTGGGATCGCGCAAGGTGAGCTCAGTGGTTGGCACTGCTCCCTCACAGCACCAGGGTCCCAGGTTCGATTCCAGCTTTGGGCAACTGTTTGTGTGGAGTTTGCATATTCTCCTCTGGGTGCTCCAGTTTCCTCCCACAGTCCAAAGATGTGCAGGTTAGTGTGAATTGGCCGTGCTAGATTGCCCATAGTGCTAGGTGCATTAGTCAGAGGGAAATGGGTCTAGGTGGGTTACTCTTCTGAATATTGGTGTGGACTAGTTGGGCTGAAGGGCCTGTTTCAACAGTATAGGGAATCTAATCTCCCTCAATGATTGTTGCTCTTTCTCCAGTTTTCAAAATGGCTGCATTTTTATATCCACAACATCAGGTCATCTCATCGGATCACTGCTGGCAAAACTCGATTGCGTTTTCACATCCTGGGGCATAATTTGAACTGATTGGTTAAATTCAAATTGTTGTCAAAACTGCAACCAACTCAGGCATCCATTTCACAACCAAATATTGCACATTTTCAATTTTCCAGAGCGCACTGAGACTGCTATCTAGTCATACACACAGGCACTTGCAATCTCTCAGTTTACAAAGGCATTCACTCTCTGCTAAAGTACAGTACATGCCTACAACTTTATAACAGGTATCACAAGTGCCAGAAGATGGCATGCGCTGTGGATCACAGCAACATCTACCAAACCTTCAGTGACCTAGAGACTGGGTTGACAAATGCAGCAAGGGGCAGACCTCCTCTTCTCGTGGGACAGGACAGCCTTCACCCAGTGGATGTACAGCCTGACCTCTTACCCTGGCCCAGTGCATTATGCCCTGGCTCCCTCTCCACCACCTGCTGCCCACCAGTGACCCCAAGAGAAAGAAGCTGCAGCGCTATGTCAGCAACTACATCACAGGCACTGCCCTCTCCCAGCAATGCAGGACGGGCACTCACGGGTCCCACCACGACCCGTGCCCAACCCTGCTCCTGCCTGTGCCATGCAGAGTGTCATGTGGACCGGGACTGCTGCTCCCATGGGAAGGGGTTGGGTCGCCTGGTGATCACCGAACAGGACATCTCGGTGAGGGGGGGAGGAGGGGGCACCTTCTCGGGCACGTTCTCGGGCACTGTTGACCACGTGGTGGTCAAGTACAGCCAGGGGTAGGCCTGGACCTCTGTGATCTCAGGCAGCGACAACCCCACGTGAAACACCAAGAGGACCTGGGCAAGATGGACATAGATCCCTGAAAGTTGCCACCCAGGTTGATGGGGTTGTTAAGAAGGCATATGGTGTGTTAGCTTTTATTGGTAGAGGGATTGAGTTTCAGAGCCACGGGGTCACCTTTACAAAGCTCTGTTGCCACCTCACTTGGAGTATTGCAATCAGTTCTGGTCACCGCATTTTAGGAAGGACTCGGAAGCTTTGGAAAGGGAGCAGAGGAGATTTACCAAGATGTTACCTGGTATGGAGGGAAGGTCTTATGATGAAAGGCTGAGGGACTTGAGGCTGTTTTCGTTCGAGTGAATGTGGTGAGAGGTAACTTAATTGAGACATACAAGATGATCAGAGGGTTAGATAGGGTGGTCAGTGAGAGCCTTTATCCTCAGATGGTGATGGCTAGCACGACAGGACATAGCTTTAAATTGAGGGGTGATAGATAGATGACAGATGTCAGAGGTAGTTTCGTTACTCAGAGTAGTAGGGGTGTGGAACACACTGCCTACAACAGTGATAGACTCGCCAACATTGAGGACATTTAAATGGTCATTCGATAGACACATGGATGAGAATGGAATTGTGTAGGTTAGATGGGCTTCAGATTGGTTCCACAGGTCAGCGCAACATCGCAGGACGAAGGACGTGTACTGCATTGCAATGCTCTGTGTTCTATGAGATCAATGTTGGGCACAAGCTGCCCATCGAGGTCTGGGACAGGGACTTCAGCAAAAGGGATGACCCCACTGGGGCTTTGTGAGGTCAGAGTGACCTCTGGCGCCTACAGTGAGGTCTGCTACCTGCGACATTTCAGGAGGACCTCCGACTACGCCTCCACCTATAGGACCCAACCTGAGCAATCCTACCTGCATGACGCTTGCGCCCCTGTTCCCTTCACCCCTTACCTGGGCACCGCCAACCACAACCTCAATCCTGCTCAACCCCTCCGAACCATAGTCAGAATGGAATTGGCGCTGGACAAATTCAGCAGGGATGCATTGGTGCACCCGAAATGGGTCGTGAATCCCGGGTACCCAGGGCTCCGCTGAGATTCCCCAGGGACAGAACAATAATATCCACGAAAATGGCACGCTGGTAGAAAATGGGAAGGAGCTTGAGTCCATTGGGATCGCCTGGAATACGAATCGATGGGAAGTGGTTTGTGTCGATTGGGATTGTGCAGATTGAGTCAGAATGCGAAAAGATCCGTGTGGGTTGGAGCGAACGGGAAGAGGTTGAATCCATCCGGAAAATCTACAATGGGGTTGAAAGGGAAGGGATTATGTAGGATGGGAAAGAACAGGAAATGCTTCAGTTTCATTGGGATAGTGTGCAGTGGGCGTGAACTGAAGGGAGTCACTTGAGCCCATTCGGATTGCGTAGGATGCGACCAAACAGGAAGGGGCTGGAATCCTTTGGGAATAAACAGAAAGGGGATTGGGTACGTTGCAATAGCAAAGAGTAGGAGTGAGCTGGGAAGGGATTAGGTATCTTGGGGTTGTGCAGTCAGTGAAGGGAGTTCGCTCCATTTGGGATGCGTAGACTGAGTTTGGCAGCAAAGTAGTTTCAGATCATGGGGTTTGTGTGGGGCGGGAAAGAACAGGAAGGGGTTTGAATCCATTTGGGGATTGGTGTGGTGTAGAAGGCAACGGGAAGGGCTTGCGCCCATTGGGATTGTACAGAGTGGGAGAGAACAGGAAGGGGTTTGAGTCCATTTGGGGATTGGTGTGGTGTATGAGGCAACGGGAAGGGCTTGCGCCCATTGGGATTGTATAGAGTGGGAGAGAACAGGGAGGGATTTGTGTCCACTGGGATTGGTGGAGTGCAGCAGTGAACGGGAAGGGGTTTGGGTCCATTGGGATTGTGCAGAGTGGGAATGAACGGGATGGGGATTTGAGTCAACTTGGATTGTGTAGAGTGGGAGTGGATGAGAAGTGGTTTGGGTCCATTGAGACTCTTCAGAGTGAGAGTGAATGAAAACGGGTTTGAGGTCATTGGGATTGTGTAGAGTCAGAGTGAGGGGAGGGTGTTTGGATCCATTGGGATTATGTAGAGTGGGAGTGAGTGGGAAGAGGGTTGTGTTCAATGGGATTGTGTAGATTGGGAATGAACGGGAAGGGGATTTGAGTCCATTGGGATTATGTTGAGTGGGAGTTAATGGGAAGGGGCTTGGGGGCCCACTGGGATTGTGTAGAGTGGGATTGAATGGGAAGGAAGTTGAGTCCATTGGGATTGTGCAGAACATGAGTGAATTGGGATTGTGTGCGGTTGGAGTGAAAGGAAAGTGATTCGTGTCCATTGAGATTCTGTACAGGACACATAAATGGAAAGGGATGTGTTTCTATCAGGATTGAGTGGAGTGGGGGCGAATAGAAATATTGTGGCACCTTTGGGATAGTGTAGACTGGAAGCAAAATGCCAGGTGTTCGTGCCCATTGGGAATTCGGAACAATGGGAAAATGAGAAGTCGTTCGAACCCATTGGGATTGTACAGAGTGGGAGTGAACAGGAAGACGTTTCTATTGTGATTGAGTAAAGAGGGAGTGAATGGGAAGAGGTTTGCATCCATTTCGAGTCTGTAGAGTGAGAGTAAACAGAAATGGCTTTGGGTCCATTGCGATTTTGTCGAGTGAGAGCGAACAGAAATGGTTTTGAGTCCATTGGGATTGCATCAAGTGACAGTGAATGGCCAATGTTTTGGGTCCACTTGGATTGGGTACAGTGGGTGTGAATGTGAAGGGGCTTGGGTCCATTGGGATTGAGTCGCATGAGGGCAAACAGGAAGTGGTTTTGGTCCATTCAGATTGTGCAGAGTGGAAGTGATTGGGACAGCGCTAAGGTCATTGGGATAGTGTAGGGTAGGAATGGATGGAAAGCCATTGAGTCCATTGGGATTATGCACAGTTGGGGGCATATGCAAAGTGTTTGAATTCCATTGGGATTCTAGAGGGTGTGAGAGAATGAAAATTAGTTTTGGTCTGAAAGGAAATTATCGAGTGGAATTGTTCCCTGATTGGATCCAGAACTATGTAGATTGATATTGAATTGATTAAGATTTATGTCCAGTAGGGGTTGTGGAACATGCGTGTGACGGTTCAATATCTGTAGAATTGGACTGAAATCTCTGTCCATTTGGGTAATGAAGACTTTGTGTGAACGGGAAGCGATTTGGATCCAGTGGGATGTTGTTGAGTGGGAGTCTTTAGGAAATCATCTGGTTCCATTGGTGAGGTGTAGAATTTGCAGTGACTGTGGAGTGTTTTGGTTCCAAATGGGATTATGTCAAGTGGGAGTGAATTGAGAGGTTTATGGACCGATTGAGATTGTGTGGACTGGGAGTGAACAGGAAGGGGTTTGGGTTCCAATTGGGTCGGTGCAGACTGGAAGCAAAAGGGAAGAGGTTCGGGTATATATGGATTTGGAGTGAACAGGAAGGGTTGAGAATCTTTGGGATTGTGCAGAGTGGGAGTGAATGAGGAGACGTAAGGGACAATTGGGTCAGTGTGGAATCAGAATAATGGGTGGGGATTTAGGTCCATTAGGAATTGTACAAAGTGAACAATTCCTTTGGGATTGTTTGGCAATCAACAGGAAGGGGGTTGTCTTCATTGGGATTGCGTAGAGTGGAAGTGAATGGGATAAACCCGTATCCATGAGGATAACGTTGGGTCAGAGTGAATGGGAAGGAGAATGAATCCATTGAAATTTTGTCCAGTGCGAGTGAAAGTGAAGGGATTTGAGTCCCATTGTGACTGCTTTGACTGAGAGTGAATGGGAAGAGGATTGAGTCCACTGGGATTGTGTAGAACAGGAGTGAATTCTGTGCACGGGAGGTCAATGGAAAGTCGTGTGTGTCTATGAGGATTGGCTGGAGTGGGAGTGAATAGAGAGATAGTGGTACCTTTGGGATAGTGTGGAGCAGAAGCGAATGGTTAGGTGTTTAAGCCTATGGGAATTTGGTACAATGGGAGACATGAGAAGGTGTTTGAGCCCATTGGGATTTTGCAATAGAAGTCAACAGGAAAGGATTTCTACCATTAGAATTGTGTAGAGAGAGCGTGAATTCGAAGGGGTTCATGTCAATAGAGATTGTGTGATTGGGAGTGAAGAGGAACCGGTTTGAGTCCATTGGGATTGTGTAGAAAGAGAACGATTGGGAAGCGGTGTGAGTCCATTGGGATTGTGTAAAGTGGGAGTGAATGGAGAGGGGTTTGAGTCCGTTGGGGTAGTGTAGAGTGTGAGTGAATGGGAAGGGGTTTGAGTCCATTGGGATTGTGTAGAGTGGAGGGAATGGGAAGCGGTTTGATTCCGTTGGGATTGTTTAGATTTGGTATGAAGGAGAGTGGTTTGGGACCATTGGGATTGTGCAACGTGGGTATGAGTGGAAAGGGGATTGTGTCTATTGGGATTGTATGGGGTGGGAGTGATTGAGAAGGGGTTTGAGTTCATTGCGATTGTGTAGGGTGGGAGTGAAGGTGAAGGGGTTCGAGTCCGTTGGGATTGTGCAGAGTGGAGTTAATGGGAAGCGGTTTGAGTCCAATGGGATTGTGTAGAATGGGAGTGAATGGGAAGGGGTTTGATTCCGTTGGGATTGTGTAGATTGGCAGTGATTGGGAAGGGGTTTGAGTCTGTTGGTTCTGTATACAGTTGCAGTGAATGGGAAGGGGTTTCAGTCCGTTGGGATTGTGTAGAGTGGGACTGAATGGGAACGGGTTTGAGTCCACTGGGATTATGTAGAGTGGGAGTGAATGGGAAGGGGTTTGGGACCATTGGGATTGTGTAGAGTGGGAGTGAATTGGAAGGGGTTTGGGACCATTGGGATTGTGTAGAGTGGGAGTGAATGGGAAGGGGTTTGGGTTCATTGGGATGGAGTGGGGTGGGAGTGAATGGGAAGGGGTTGGGGCCCAATGGGAGTGTGAAGTATGATAGTGAATGGGAAGGGGTTTCTGACATTGGGATTGTGTAGAGTGAGAGTGAATGGGAAGGGGTTTGAGTCTGTTGGAAGTGTGAAGAGTTGGAACGCATGGAAAGGGGTTTGAGTACTTTGGAATTGTGTAGGCTGGGAGAGAATGGGAATGGGTTTGAGTCCGTCGGGATTGTGTAGAGTGGGGCCAAATGGGAAGGCGATTGAGTCCATCAGGATTGTGTAGAGTGGGACTGATTTGAAAGAGGTTTGAGTCCATTGGGGTTGCGTAGAGTGGTAGTGAATGCGAAGGGGTTTGAGTCCATTGAGATGGAGTGTGGTGGGAGTGAATGGGAACGGGTTTGGGTCATTGGGATTGTGTAGAGTGGGAGTGAATGGGAGGGGGTTTAAGTCCGTTGGAATTGTGCAGAGTGGGATCGAATGGAAAGGGGTTTGAGTCCATTGGGGATGCATAGAATGGGAGTGAATGGGAAAGGGATTGAGTCCATTGGGATTGTGTAAAGTGGGAGTGATTGTGAAGTGGTTTGAGTCTGTTGGGACTGTGTACAGTTGGAGTGAATGGGAAGTGGTTTGAGTCCGTTGGGATTGTGTAGAATGGGAGTGAATTGGAAGGAGTTCGAGTCCATGGGGATTGTGTCGTGTGTGAGTGAATGGGAAGGGTTTTGTTTCCATTGAGATTGTGTGGGGTGGGCGTGTATGGGTAGGGGTTCGAGTCCATGGGAATTGTGTAAAGAGGGAGCGAATGAAAAGGGGTTTGAGTTCGTTGGGATTGTGTAGAATGGGAGTGAATGTGAACGTGTTTGACTCCGTTGGAAAAGTGTCGAGTGGAGTGAATGGGAAGGGATTTGAGTCCATTTGGATTACGTAGAGTGGGAGTGAATGGGAAGGGGTGGGAGTCCATTGGGATTGTGGAGAGTAGGATTGAAAGGGAAGGGGTTTGCTACCGTTGGGATTATTTAGAGTGGGAGTGAATGGGAAGGGGTTTGAGACCATTGGGATTTGTAGAGTGGGAGAGAATCGGAAGGGAATTAATTCCATTGTGATTGTGTAGAGTGGGAGTGAATGGGAAGGGGAGTGTGTCCATTGAGATTGCATAAAGTGGGATTGAAAGCGAAGGGGTTTGAGTCCATTGGGATTGTGTAGAGTGGGAGTGATTGTGAAGTGGTTTGAGTCCGTTGGGACTCTGCAGAGTCGAAGTGAATGGGTAGGGGTTTGAGTCCATTGGGATTGTGTAGAGTGTGAGGGAATGGGAATCGGTTTGAGTCCGTTGGCATTGTGTAGAGTGGGAGCGAATGGGAAGGGGTTTGAGTCCGTTGAGATTATGTAAAGTCGAAGCGAAACGGAAAGAGATTGAGACCGTTGGGATTGTGTAGAATGGGAGTGAATGGGAAGAGGTTTGAGTCCATTGGCATTGGGTGAAGTGTGAGTGAATGGGAAGGGGAAGGGTCCATTGGCATTCTGAGTAGTGGGAGTGAATGAGAAGCGGTTTAAGTCCACTAGCATGGTGTAGAATGGGAGTGAATGGGAAGGCGATTGAGTCCATTGGGATTGAGTGGAATGGGAGTGATTTGGATGAGGTTTGAGTCCATTCGGATTGTGTAGAGTGGGAGTGAATGGGAATGGGTTTGAGTCCGTTGGGATTGTATAGAGTGGGAGTGAATGCGAAGGGGTTTGGGTCCGTTGGGAGTGTGTAGAGTGGGAGTGAAAGGGAAGGGGTTTTCTTCCATTGGGATTGTGTAGAGTGGGAGTGATGGGGAAGGGGAAAGGTCCATTGGCTTAGTGTGGAGTGGGAGTGAATGCGAAGCGGTGTGGTTCCACTGGGATGGTGTAGAATGGGAGTGAATGGGAAGGGGTTTGAGTCCATTGAGATTGTGTACAATGGGAGTAATTGAGAAGGGGTTTGAGTTCATTGCGATTGTGTATAGTGGGAGTGAATGGGAAGGGGTTTGAATCCATTGAGATTCTGTAGAGTGGGAGTTAATGGGAAGGGGTTTGAGTCCAATGGGATTGTGTAGAATGGAAGTGAATGGGAAGGGGTTTGATTCCGTTGGGATTGTTTAGATTTGGAGTGAAGGAGAGTGGTTTGGGATCATTGGGATTGTGCAACGTGGGGATGAGTGGAAAGGGGATTGAGTCTATTGGGATTGTATGGGGTGGGAGTGATTGAGAAGGGGTTTGAGTTCATTGCGATTGTGTAGAGTGGGAGTGAAGGGGAAGGGGTTCGAGTCCGTTGGGATTGTGCAGAGTGGAGTTAATGGGAAGCGGGTTGAGTCCAATGGGATTGTGTAGAATGGGAGTGAATGGGAAGGGGTTTGATTCCGTTGGGATTGTGTAGATTGGGAGTGATTGGGAAGTGGTTTGAGTCTGTTGGTTCTGTATACAGTTGCAGTGAATGGGAAGGGGTTTCAGTCCGTTGGGATTGTGTAGAGTGGGACTGAATGGGAAGGGGATTGAGCCCATTGGGGTTGTGTAGAGTGCGATTGAATGAGGAGGGTTTGGGTATATTGGGATTGTGCAATGGGGGGTGAATTGGAACGGGTTTGTGTCCACTGGGATTGTGTAGAGTGGGAGTGAATGGGAAGGGGTGTGAGTCCATTGGGATGGAGTGGGGTGGGAGTGAATGGGAAGGGGTTTGGGTCCATTGGGAGTGTGAAGAATGGTAGTGAATGGGAAGGGGTTAATGACATTGGGATTGTGTAGAGTAGGAGTGAATGGGAAGGGGTTTGAGTCCATTTGGATGGAGTGGGTGGGAGTGAATGGTAAGGGGACAACGTCCATTGGGATTACGTAGAGTGGGAATGAACGGGAAGGGGTTTGAGTCCATTGGGATTGTGTAGAGTGGGAGTGAATGGGAAGGGGTTTAATCCATTGGGATGGAGTGGTGGGAGTGAATGGTAAGGGGACAATGTCCATTGGGATGACATAGTGTGGGAATGAACTGGAAGGGGTTTGAGTCCATTGGGATTGTGAAGGGTTGGAGCGCATGGAAAGGGGTTTGAGTACTTTGGAATTGTGTAGTCTGGGAGAGAATGGGAATGGGTTTGAGTCCGTCGGGATTGTGTAGAGTGGGACCAAATGGGAAGGCGATTGAGTCCATTAGGATTGTGTAGAGTGGGACTGATTTGAAACGGGTTTGAGTCCATTAGGGTTGCGTAGAGTGGTAGTGAATGGGAAAGGGATTGAGTCCATTGGGATTGTGTAAAGTGGGAGTGATTGTGAAGTGATTTGAGTCTGTTGGGACTGTGTAGAGTTGGAGTAAATGGGAAAGGGTTTGAGTCGGTTGGGATTGTGTGGAGTGGGACAGAATGGGGAAGGGGATTGGGTTCATTGGGATTGTGTAGAGTGGGAGTGACTGTGAAGGGGGTTGAGTCCATTGTGATGGTGCAACGGGGTGTGAATTGGAAAGAGTTTGAGTCCATTGGGATGGAGTGGGGTGCGAGTGAATGGGAAGGGGTTTGGGTCCTTTGGGATTGTGAACAATCGGAGTGAATGGGAAGGTGTTTGAGTCTGTTGGGATTGTGTACAGTGGGAGTGAATGTGAAGGGGAAATGTCCATTGGCATTGTGTGGAGTAGGAGTGAATAGGAAGCGGGTGGGTCTACTGGTATGGTGTAGAATGGGAGTGAATGGGAAGGGGTTTGAGTCCATTAGGATTGTGTAAAGTGAGAGTGATTGGGAAAGGGTTTGAGTCCATTGGGATTGTGTAGAGTGGGAGTGATTAGGAAGGGGATTGAGTCCATTGGGATTGTGTAAAGTGGGAGATGTTGGGAAGGGGTTTGAGTCTGTTGGGACTGGGTGGAGTTGGGGTGAATGGGAAGGGGTTTGAGTCCATTGAGATTGTGTAGAGTGGAACCATATGGAAAGGGGATTGAGTGCATAGGGATTGGGTAGAATGGGAGTGAATTGGAAGGGGTTCAAGTCCATGGGGATTGTGTAGAGTGGAAGTGAATGGGAAAGGGTTTGTGTCCGTTGGAATTCTGCAGAATGGGAGTAAATAGGAAGGTGTTGACTCCATTGGGGTTGCGTAGAGTGGGAGTGATTGGGAAGGGGATTGAGTCCATTAGGATTGTGTAAAGTGAGAGTGATTGGGAAAGGATTTGAGTCCATTGGGATTGCGTAGAATGGGAGTGAATGGGAAGGGGTTTGAGTCCGCTGGGAATGTGTAGAGTGGGAGTGAAAGGGATGCGGATTGAGTCCATTGGGATTGTGTAGAGTGGGAGTGAATTGGAAGGGGTTTGCATACATTGGGATTGTGTTGGGTCGAAGTGAATGGTAAGGGGTTTGAGTCCGCTGGAATTGTGTAGAGAGGTGTGAATGAGAAGGGGTTATATATTGGGGTTGTGTCGAGTGGGATTGAAGGGGAAGGGCTTTGGGACAATTGGGATTGCGTAGAGTGGGAGTTAATGGGAAAGGGATTGTGTCCATTGGGGTTGTGTAGATTGGGAGTGAATGGAAAGGGGTTTGAGTCAGTTGGGGTTGTGTAGACTGGGAGTGAATGGGAAGGGGTTTGAGTCCATTGGGAGTGTGTAGAGAAGGATTGAATGGGAAGGGGTTTTAGTCCATTTGAATTACATAGAGTGGGAGGGAATGGGAAGTGGTTTGGGACTATTGGGATTGTGTAAACTGGGAGTGAATGGGAAGGGATTGAGTCCATTGGGATTGTGTGAGGTGGGCGTAAATGGGAAAGGGTTTGGGTCATTGGGATTGCGTAGAGTGGGAGTGAATGGTAAGGGGTTTCGGTCCTTTGGAATTGTGAAGAATGGGAGCGAATAGAAAGGGGTTTGACTCCATTGGGGTTACGTAGATTGGGAGTGATTGGGAAGGGGATTGAGTCTGTTGGGACTGTGTAGAGTTGTGGTGAATGGGAAGGGGTTTGAGTCCGTTGGGATGGTGTAGAGTGGGACCGTATGGAAAGGGGATTGAGTGCATAGGGATTGGGTAGAATGGGAGTGAATTGGAAGGGGTTTGAGTCCATGGGGATTGTGTAGAGTGGGAGTGAATGGGAAAGGGTTTGTGTCCATTGGAATTCTGCTGAATGGGAGTGAATAGGAAGATGTTGACTCCATTGAGGTTGCGTCGAGTGGGAGTGATTGGGAAGGGGATTGAGTCCATTGGGATTGTGTAAAGTGGGAGTGATTGGGAAAGGGTTTGAGTCCATTGGGATTGTGTAGAACGGGAGTGAATGGGAATGAATTTGCGTCCATTGGGATTACATATAATCGGAATGAATGGGAAGGGGTTTGAGTCTATTGGGATGGAGTGGAGTGGGAGTGAATGGGAAAGGGTTTGGGTCATTGGGATTGTGTAAAGTGGGAGAGAATGGGAAGGGGTTTGAGTATGTTGGAATTGAGCAGAGTGGGATCGAATTGAAAGGGATTTGAGACCGTTGGAATTGTGTAGACTGGGAGAGAATGGGAAGGGGATTGAGTCCATTGGGATTGTGTAAAGTGGGAGCGATTTGAATCAGTTGGAATTGTGCAACGTGTGGTGAATTGAAAGGTGTTTGAGTCCATTGGGATGGAGTGGGGTGCGAGTGAATGGGAAGGGTTTGGGTCCTTTGGGAGTGTGAACAATCGGAGTGAATGGTAAGGGGTTTGTGTCTGTTGGGATTGTGTACATGGGAGTGAATGGGAAGGGGAAAAGTCCATTGGCATTGTGTGGAGTAGGAGTGAATAGGAATCGGGTTGGGTCTACTGGTATGGTGTAGAATGGTAGTGAATGGGAAGGGGTTTGAGTCTGTTGGGATTGTGTAGACTGGGAGTGAATGGAAAGTGGTTTGGGACTATTGGGATTGTGTAAACTGGGAGTGAATGGGAAGGGGATTGGGTCCATTGGGATTGTGTAAACTGGGAGTAAATGGGAAAGGGTTTGGGTCATTGGGATTGCATAGAGTGGGAGTGAATGGGAAGGGGATTGTGTCCATTGGGGTTGTGTAGAGTGGAAGTGAATGGAAAGGGGTTTCAGTTCGTTGGGATTGTGTCGACTGGGAGTGAATGGAAAGGGATTTGAGTCCGTTGCAATTATGTAGAATGGGAGTGAACGGGAAGGGGTTTGAGTCCGTTGGGAGTGTGTAGAGTGGGATTGAATGGGAAGGGGTCTTAGTCCATTTGGATTACGTAGAGTGGGAGTGAATGGGAAGTGGTTTGTGACGATTGGGATTATGTAGAGTGGGAGTGAATGGGAAAGGATTTGCGTCCATTGGGATTACGTAAAGTGGGAATGAATGGTAAGGGGTTTGAGTCCATTGAGATTGTGAACAGTGGGAGTGAATGGAAAGTGGTTTGGGATTATTGGGATTGTGTAAAGTGGTAGTGAATGGGAAGGGAATTGAGTCCATTGATATTGTGTGGGGTGGGAGTAAATGGGAAAGGGTTTGGGTCATTGGGGTTGTGTCGTGTGGGACCGTATGGAAAGGGGACTGAGTGCATTGGGATTGGGTAGAATGGGAGTGAATTGGAAAGGCTTCGAATCCATGGAGATTGTGTAGAGTGGGAGTGAATGGGAATGGATTTGCGTCCATTGGGATTACGTATAGTGGGAATGAATGGGAATGGGTTTGAGTCGATTGGGATTGTGTAGAGTGGGAGTGAAGGGGAAGGGGTTTGAGTCCATTGGGATTGTGTAGAGTGGGAGTGAAGGGGAAGGGGTTTGTGTCCATTGGGATTGTTTAAAGTGGGAGTGAATGGGAAGGGGTTTGAAACCGTTGTGATTTGTAGAGTGGGAGAGAATCAGAGGGGATTAATTCCATTGTGATTGTGTAGAGTAGGAGTGAATGGGAAGGGGAGTATGTCCATTGAGATTGTATAACGTGGGATTGAAAGTGAAGGGGATTGACTCCGTTGGGATTGTGTAGAGTGGGAGTGAATGGGAAGGGGATTGAGTCCATTGGAATTGTTTCGAGTGGGAGTGAATGGGATGGGGTTTGAGTCCATTGTGGTTGTGTAGAGTGGAAGTGAATGGTAGGGGTTTGCGTCTGTTGGGATTGTGTAGAGTGGGACTGAACGGGATGGGGATTGAGTCCATTGGGATTGTGTAGAGTGGGAGTGAATGGGAAGGAGATTGTGTCCTTTGGGATCGTGTGAAGTGTATGTGAAAGCGAAAGGGATTCAGTCGGTTGGGATTGTGTAGAGGGGGAGTGAATTTCAAGGGGAGTATGTCCATTGAGATTGTATAAAGTGGGATTGAAAGTGAAGGGGATGGAGTCCGTTGCGATTGTGTAGAGTGGAAGTGAATGGGTAGGGGTTTGCGTCTGTTGGGACTGTGTAGAGTTGGACCGAATGGGAACGGGATTGAGTCCATCGGGATTGTGTAGAATGGGAGTGAATGGGAAGAGGTTTGAGTCCATCAGGATTGTGTAGAATGGGAGTGAATGGGAAGGGGTTTGAGTCCGTTGGGAATGTGTAGAGTGTGAGTGAAAGGGATGGGGATTGAGTCCATTGGGATTGTGTGGGGTGGGATTAAATGGGAAAGGGTTTGGCGTCATCGGGATTGTGTAGAGTGGAAGCGAATGGGAAGGGGTTTGAGTCCTTTGGGATCATGTGAAGTGGGAGTGAATGGGAAGGGGTTTCAATCGGTTGGGATTGTGTAGAGTGGGAGAGAATCAGAAGGGGATTGAGTCTATTGGGATTTTTTAGAGTGGGAGTGAATGGGAAGGGGTTTGAGTCCATTGAGATTGTGTAGAGTGGAAGTGAATGGGTAGGGGTTTGGTCTGTTGGGACTGCGTAGAGTGGGACCGAATGCGAAGAGGTTTGAGTCCATTGAGATTGTGTAGAATGGGAGTGAATGGGAAGGGGTTTGCGTCCATGGGGATTGTGTAGAGACGAAGTGAATGGGTATGGGTTTGAGTCTGTTGGGATTGTGTAGAGTTGGGCCGAATGGGAAGGGGACTGAGTCCATCGGAATTGTGTAGAATGGGAGTGAATGGGAAGGGATTTGCGTCCATTAGGATTGTGTAGAGTCGAAGTGAATGGTAAGGGGTTTGAGTCCGCAGGAATTGTGCAGAGAGGGTGTGAATGAGAAGGGGTGAAAGTACATTGGGGTTGTGTAGAGTGCGATTGAAAGGGATGGGTTTTGCGACCATTGGGATTAGGTAGAGTGGGAGTGAATGGGAAGGGTATTGAGTCCATTTGGGATTCGTAGAGTGTCAGAGAATCGGAAGGGGATTGATTCCATTGTGATTGTGTAGAGTGGGACTGAATGGGAAGGGGAGTATGACCATTGGAATTGTATAAAGTGGGATTGAAAGCGAAGGAGTTTGAGTCCGTTGGGATTGTGTAGAGTGGGTGAGAATCGGAAAGTGATTGAGTCCATTGGGATTGTGTAGCGTGGGAGTGAATGGGTAGGGGTTTGAGTTTGTTGGAATTGTGTAGAGTGGGACCAAATGGGAAGAGGTTTGATTCCATCGGGATTGTGTAGAATGGGAGTGAATGGGAAGGGGTTTGAGTCTGTTGGGAATTTGTAGAGTGTGAGTGAAAGGGATGGGGATTGAGTCCATTGGGATTGTGTAGAGTGGGAGTGAATTGGAAGGGGTTCGAGTCCATAGGAATTGTGTAGAGTGGGAGTGAATGGGAAGGGGTTTGAGTCCGTTGGGATTGCGTAGAGTGGGAGTGAATGGGAAGGGGTTTGTGTCCATTGGGATTGTGTAGAGAGGTGTGAATGAGAAGGGGTTGAAGTACATTGGGGTTGTGTAGAGTGGGATTGAAGGGGAAGGGTTTTGCGCCCATTGGGATTACGTAGAGTGGGAGTGATTGGGAAGGGGGATTGTGTCCATTGGGGTTGTTTAGACTGGGAGTGAATGGAAAGGGGTTTGAGTCCGTTGTGATTGCGTAGAGTGGGAGTGAATGGAAAGTGGTTTTTGGAACATTGGGATTGTGTAAAGAGGGAGTGAATGGAAAGGGGATTGAGTCCATTGGGATTGGATAGAATGGGAGTGAATTGGAAGTGGTTCGAGTCCATGGGGATTGTGTAGAGTGGGAGTGAATGGGAAGGGGTTTGAGTCCGTTGGGATTGTGTAGAAAGGGAGTGAATGGGAAGGTGTTTGACTCCATTGGGATTGTGTAAGGTGGGAGTGATTGGGAATGGGTTTGAGTCTGTTGGCACTGTGTAGATTTGGCGTGAATGGGAAGGGGATTGAGTCCATCGGGATTGGGGAGAATGGGAATGAATTGGAAGGGGTCCGAGTCCATAGGAATTGTGTAGAGTGGGAGTGAATGGGAACGGGTTTGGGTTCATTGGGATTGCGTAGAGTGGGAGTGAATGGGAAGGGGATTGTGTCCTTTGGGATCGTGTGAAGTGGGTGTGAAAGTGAAGGGGTTTCAGTCGGTTGGGATTGTGGAGAGTGGGAGGGAAGCGGAAGGGGATTGAGTCCATTGGGATTGTTAAGGGTGGGAGTGAAAGGGAAGGGGTTTCAGTCCATTGTGATTGTGTAGAGTGGAAGTGAATAGGTAGGGGTTTGAGTCTGTTGGGATTGTGTAGAGTGGGACCAAATGGGAAGAGGTTTGAGTCCATCGGGATTGTGAAGAATGGGAGTGAATGGGAAGGCGTTTGAGTCCATTGGGATTATGTAGAGTGGGAGAGAATCGGAAAGGGATTGAGTCCATTGAGATGGTTTAGTGTGGGAGTGAATGGGAAGGGGTTTGAGTCCATTGTGATTGCGTAGACTGGAAGTGAATGGGTAGGGGTTTGAGTCTGTTGGGATTGTGTAGAGTGGGACCAAATGGGAAGAGGTTTGAGTCCATCGGGATTGTGAAGAATGGGAGTGAATGGGAAGGCGTTTGAGTCCGTTGGGAATGTGTAGAGTGTACGTGTAAGGGATGGGGATTGAGTCCATTGGGATTGTGTAGAGTGGGAGTGAATGGAAAGGGGTTTGAGTCCGTTGGGATTGTGTAGACTGCGAGTGAATGGAAAGAGGTTTGAGGCCGTTGGGATTGTGAACAATGGGAGTGAATGGAAAGTGGTTTTTGGAACATTGGGATTGTGTAAAGAGGGAGTGAATGGAAAGGGGATTGAGTCCATTGGGATTAAATAGAATGGGAGTGAATTGGAAGGGGTTCGAGTCCATGGGGATTGTGTAGAGTGGGAGTGAATGGGAAGGGGTTTGAGTCCGTTGGGATTGTGTAGAAAGGGAATGAATGGGAAGGTGTTTAACTCCATTGGGATTGTGTAAGGTGGGAGTGATTGGGAATGGGTTTGAGTCTGTTGGCACTGTGTAGAGTTGTCGTGAATGGGAAGGGGATTGAGTCCATGGGGATTGTGTAGAGTGGGAGTGAATTGGAAGAGGTTCGAGTCCATAGGAATTGTGTAGAGTGGGAGTGAATGGGAAGGGGTTTGAGTCCGTTGGGATTGCGTAGAGTGGGAGTAAATGGGAAGGGGATTGTGTCCTTTGAGATCGTGTGAAGTGGGTGTGAAAGTGTAGGGGTTTCAGGGGTCGGTTGGGATTGTGTAGCGTGGGGGGGAATCAGAAGGGGATTGAGTCCATTGGGATTGTTAAGGGTGGGAGTGAATGGGAAGGGGTTTGAGGGCATTGGGATTGTGTAGAGTGAAAGTGAATAGGCAGGGCTTTGAGTCTGTTGGGTCTGTGTAGAGTTGGACCGAATGGGAAGGGGATTGAGTCCATCGGGATTGTGTAGAGTGGGAGAGAATCGTAAAGGGATTGAGTCCATTGAGATGGTTTAGTGTGGCA
Organism: Hemiscyllium ocellatum; assembly: GCF_020745735.1. Classification (NCBI taxonomy): domain Eukaryota; kingdom Metazoa; phylum Chordata; class Chondrichthyes; order Orectolobiformes; family Hemiscylliidae; genus Hemiscyllium; species Hemiscyllium ocellatum. The sequence goes on from NC_083441.1 coordinate 6,955,696, forward strand.
GTGAATGGGAAGGGATTTGAGTCTGTTGGAATTGTGTAGAGTGGGACCAAATGGGAATAGGTTTGAGTCCATTGGGATTGTGTAGAATGGGAGTGAATTGGAAGTCGTCTGAGTCCGTTGGGAATGTGTAGAGTGTGAGTGTAAGGGATGGGGATTGATTCAATTGGGATTGTGTAGCGTGGGAGTGAATGGTCAGCGGTTTGAGTCCGCTGGAATTGTGTAGAGAGGTGTGAATGAGAAGCGGTTAAAGTCCATTGGGGTTGAGTAGAGTGGGATTGAAGGGGAAGGGTTTTGCGACCATTGGGATTAGGTAGAGTGGGAGTGAATGGGAAGGGGATTGTGTTCATTGGGATTGTTTAGACTGGGAGTGAATGGAAAGGGGTTTGAGTCCGTTGGGATTGTGCAGACTGGGAGTGAATGGAAAGGGGTTTGAGTCCGTTGCAATTGTGTAGAATGGGATTGAATGGGAAGGTGTTTGACTCCATTGGGATTGTGTAAGGTGGGAGTGATTGGGAAGGGGTTTGAGTCTGTTGGCACCGTGCAGAGTTGGCGCGAATGGGAAGGGGATTGAGTCCATTGGGATTGGGTAGTTTGCACGTGAATTGGAAGGGGTTCGAGTCCATAGTGATTGTTTAGAGTGGGAGTGAATGGGAAGGGGTTTTAGTACGTTGGGATTGTGTAGAAAGGGAGTGAATGGGAAGGGGATTGTGTCCTTTGGGATCGTGTGAAGTGGGTGTGAAAGTGAAGGGGATTCAGTCGGTTGGGATTGTGTAGGGTGGGAGAGAATCGGAAGGGGATTGAGTCCATTGGGATTGTGTAGAGTGGGAGTAAATGGGAAAGAGTTTGAGTCTGTTGAGATTGTCTAGCGTGGGACCGAATGGGAAGGGGTTTGAGTCCATCGGGATTGTGTAGAATGGGAGTGATTGGGAAGGGGGTTGAGTCCGCTGGAATTGTGCAGAGAGGTGTGAATGAGAAGGGGTTAAACTACATTGAGGTTGTGTAGAGTGGGATTGAAGGGGAAGGGTTTTGCGCCCATTGGGATTACATAGAGTGGGAGTGAATGGGAAGGGGATTGTGTCCATTGGGGTTGTTTAGACTGGGAGTGAATGGAAAGGGATTTGAGTCCGTTGCGATTATGTAGAATGGGAGTGAATGGGAAGGGGTTTGAGTCCGTTGGGATTGTGTAGAGTGGAAGTGAATGGGAAGGGGATTGAGTCCGTTGGGATTGTGTAGAATGGGAGTGAATGGGAAGGTGCTTGACTCCACTGGGATTGTGTAAGGTGGGATTGATTGGGAATGGGTTTGAGTCTGTTGGCACTCTGCAGAGTTGGCGTGATTGGGAAGGGGATTGAGTCCATCGGGATTGGGTAGAATGGGAGTGAATTGGAAGGGGTTCGAGTCCGTTGGGATTGTGTAGAGTGGGAGTGAATGGGAAGGGGATTGTGTCCTTTGGGATCGTGTGAAGTGGGTGTGAAAGTGAAGGGGTTTAAGTCGGTTGAGATTGTGTAGAGTGGGAGTGAATGGGAAGGGTTTTGAGTCCATTGTGATTGTATAGAATAGGAGTGAATGGGAAGGGGATTGAGTCCATTGGGATGGTTTTGAGTGGGAGTGAATGGGAAGTGGTTTGAGTCCATCGGGATTGTGTAGAATGGGAGTGAATGGGATAGGGATTGAGTCCATTGGGATTGTGTAGAGTGGGAGTGAATGGTAAGGGGTTTGTGTCCTTTGGGATGGTGTAGAGTCGAAGTGAATGGTCAGGGTTTGAGTCCGCTGGAATTGTGTAGAGAGATGTGAATGAGAAGGGGTTAAAGTAGATTGGGGTTGTGTAGAGTGGGATTGAAGGGGATGGATTTTGCGCCCATTGGGATTATGTTGAGTGAGAGTGAATGGGAAGGAGATTGTGTCCATTGGGGTTGTTTAGAGTGGGAGTGAATGGAAAGGGGTTTAAGTCCGTTGGGATTGTGTAGACTGGGAGTGAATGGAAAGGGGTTTTTGGAACATTGGGATTATGTAAAGAGGGAGTGAATGGAAAGGGGATTGAGTCCATTGGAATTGGGTGAAATGGGAGTGAATTGGAAGGGGTTCGAGTCCATGGGGATTGTGTAGAGTGGGAGTGAATGGGAAGGGGTTTGAGTCCGTTGGGATTGCGTAGAGTGGGAGTGAATGGGAAGAGGATTGTGTCCTTTGGAATCGTGTGAAGTGGGTGTGAAAGTGAAGAGGTTTCAGTCGGTTGGGATTGTGTAGAGTGGGAGGGAATCGGAAGGGGATTGAGTCCATTAGGATTGTTAAGGGTGGGAGTGAATGGGAAGGGGTTTGAGTTCATGGTGATTGTGTAGAGTGGAAGTGAATAGGTAGGGCTTTGACTCTGTTAGGACTGTGTAGCGTTGGACCGAATGGGAAGGGGATTGAGTCCATCGGGATTGTGTAGAATGGGAGTGAATGGGAAGGAGTTTGAGTCCATTGTGATTGTGTTATGTGGAAGTGAATGGGTAGGGGTTTGAGTCTGTTGGAATTGTGTAGAGTGGTTGTGAATGGAAAGGGGTTTGAGAGCGTTGGGATTTTGTAGAATGGGATTGAATGGGAAGGGGTTTGGGTCTGTTGGGATTGTGTAGACTGGGAGTGAATGGGAAGGGGTTTGAGTCCGTTGGGATTGTGTAGAGTGGGATTGAATGGGAAGGGGTTTTAGTCCATTTGGATTACGTAGAGTGGGAGTGAATGGGAAGTGGTTTGAGACAATTGGGATTATGTAGAGTTGGAGTGAATGGGAAGGGGATTGCATCCACTGGGATTACGCAAAGAATGAATGGGAAGGGGTTGGAGTCCATTGGGATTGTGGAGAGTGGGATTGAAGGGGAAGGGGTTTGCTACCATTAGGATTCTTTAGAGTGGGAGTGAATGGGAAGGGGTTTGAGCCCATTGTGATTGTGTAGAGTGGGAGTGAATGGGAAGGGGAGTATGTCCATTGAGATTGTATAAAGTGGGATTGAAAGTGAAGGGGTTTGTGTCCGTTGGGATTGTGTAGAGTGGGTGAGAATTGGAAGGCGATTGAGTCCATTGGGATTGTGTGGAGTGGGAGTGAGTGGGAAGGGGTTTGTGTCCTTTGGGATCGTGTGAAGTGGGTGTGAAAGTGAAGGGGTTTCAGTCGGTTGGGGTTGTGTAGAGTGTCAGAGAATCGGAAGGGGGATTATTTCCAATTTGATTTTGTAGAGTGGGAGTGAATGGGAAGGGGTTTGCGTCCATTGGGATTGTATAAAGTGGGATTGAAAGCGAAGGGGATTGAGTCCATTGGGATAGTTTAGAGTGGGTGTGAATGGAAGGGGTTTGAGTCTGTTGGGACTGTGTAGAGTGGGAGTGAATAGGAAAGGGTTTGTGTCACTTGGAGTTGTGTAGTTTGGGAGTGAATGGGAAGGGGTTTGATTCCATTGGGATTGTGTAGATTGAGATTGAAGGGGTAGGGGTTTTTGTTCATTGGGATTAAGGACAGTGGGAGCGAATGGGAAGCGGTTTGAGTCCGTTGGAAATGTGTAGAGTGGGAGTGAAAGGGAAGGGGATTGAGTCCATTGGGATTGTGTAGGCTGGGAGTGACTGGGAAGGGATTTAATTCTGTTGGGATTGTGTAGAATGAGAAAGAATGAGAAGGGGTTTGCGCCCATTGGGATTGTGTAGAGTGGGAGTGAATAGGAAAGGGTTTGTGTCACTTGGAGTTGTGTAGTTTGGGAATGAATGGGAAGGGGTTTGATTCCATTGGGATTGTGTAGCGAGGCAGTGAATGAGAAGGGGTTTAGGTACATTGGGATTGTGTAGACTGGGAGTGAATGGGAAGGGGATTGTGTCAATTGAGATTGTGTAAAGAGGGAGTGAAAACGAAGGGTTTTGAGTCCGTTGGGATTATGTAGAGTGGGAGTGAATGGGTAGGGGTTTCAGTCCAATGGGATTGTGCAGAGTGGGAGTGATTGGGAAGGGGTTTGAGTCCATTGGGATTGTGTGGAGTGGGAGAGAATCGGAATGGGATTAATCCCATTGCGATTGTGCAGAGTGAGTTTGAATGGGAAGGGGAGTATGTCCATTGGGATTGTCTAAAGTGGGATTGAAAGCGAAGGGGTTTGAGTCCGTTGGGGTTGTGTAGAGTGGGATTGAGGGGAAAGGGTTTGAGACCATTGGGATTTTGTCGAGTGGGAGTAAATGAAAAGGGGATTATGCCCATTGGGATTGTGTAAAGAGGGAGTAAAAGGGAAGGGGTTTGAATCCTTTGGGAATGTGTAGAGTGGGAGCGTTTGGGAAGGGGTTTGAGTCCTTTAGGAATGTGTAGAGTGGGAGCGTTTGGGAAGGGGTTTGAGTCCGTTGGAGTTGTGTAGTGTGGAAGTGAATGGGAAGGGGTGTGACTGCATTGGGATTGTGTAGAGTTTGGAGTGAATGGGAAGGGGTTTGAGTCCGTTGGGATTGTGTAGAGTGGGAGCGAATGGGAAGGGGCTTGAGTCTGTTGGGATTGTGAACGGCGGGAGCAAATTGGAAGGGGTTTGATTCCATAGGGAATGTGTAGAGTGGGAGCGAATGGGAAGGGGTTCGTGTCCATTGGGTTTGAGTAGAAAGGGAGTGAATAGGAAGGCGGTTGATTCCGTTGGACTTGTGTAGAGTAGGAGTGAATGGGAAAGGGTTGAATCCGTTCGGATTGTGTAGACTTGGAATGAATGGGAAGGCGTTTGGGTCCTTTGGGATTGTGTAGATTGGGAGTGAATGGGAAGGGCTTTGAATCCGTTGGGATAGTATAGAGTGGGAATGAATGGGAAGGGCTTTGAGTTCGTTGGACTTATGTAGAGTGGGAGCAAGTCTGAAGGGGTTTGATTCCGTTGGGATTGTTTGGACTGAGAGTGACTGGGAAGGGGTCTGAGTCCGTTGAGATTGTGTGGCGTGGTAATGAATGGAATAGGGTTTTGGGTCCTTTGGGATTGTGTTGAGTGGGAGTGAATGGGAAGGGGTTTGTGTCCATTGAGATTGTGTATGGAGGTAGAGAATGGGATGGCTTTTGAGTCCATTGGAATTAGGTAGAGTGGAAATGAACGTGAAGGGGTGTGAGTCCATTGTGATTGTGTCGAGTGGGATTGAAGGGGAAAGGGTTTGAGTCCATTGGGATTGTGTAGAATGTGAGAGAATGGGAAGGGGTTTGAGTCCGTTGGGAATGTTTAGAGTGTAAGTGAATGGGATGGGGATTGAGTCCATTGGGATTGTGTAGAGTGGGAGTGAATGGGAAGGGGTTTGTGTCCATTGGGATTGTGTAGAGTGGGAGTGAATGGGAAGGGGTTTGAGTGACTTGGAATTGTGTAGTTTAGGAATGAATGGCCAGGGGTATGAGTCTATTGTGACTGTGTAGAGTGGAAGTGAATGGGTAGGGGTTTGAGTCTGTTGGGATTGCGTAGAGTGGGACCGAATGGGAAGTGGTTTGATTCCATCGGGATTGTGTAGAATGGGAGTGAATGGCAAGGGGTTTGAGTCCGTTGGGAATGTGTAGAGTGTGAGCGAAAGGGATGGGGATTGAGTTCATTGGGATTGTGTAGAGTGGGAGTGAATGAGAAGGGTTTGTGTCCATTGGGATTGTGTCGAGTCGAAGTGAATGATCACGGGTTTGAGTCCGCTGGAATTGTGCAGAGAGGGTGTGAATGAGAAGGGGTTAAAGTACATTGGGGTTGTGTAGAGTGGGATTTAAGGGGAAGGGTTTTGCGCCCATTGGGATTACGTAGAGTGAGAGTGAATGGGAAGGAGATTGTGTCCATTGGGGTTGTTTAGACTGGGAGTGAATGGAAAGGGGTTTTTGGAACATTGGGATTGTGTAAAGAGGGAGTGAATGGAAAGGGGATTGAGTCCATTGGGATTGGGTAGAATGGGAGTGAATTGGAAGGGGTTCGAGTCCATGGGGATTGTGTAGAGTGGGAGTGAATGGGAAGAGGTTTGAGTCCGTTGGGATTGTGTAAGGTGGGAGTGAACGGGAAGGTGTTTGACTCCATTGGGATTGTGTAAGGTGGGAGTGATTGGGAATGGGTTTGAGTTTGTTGGCACTGTGTAGAGTTGGCGTGAATGGGAAGGGGATTGAGTCCATCGGGATTGGGTAGAATGGGAGTGAATTGGAAGGGGTTCGAGTCCATAGGAATTGTGTAGAGTGGGAGTGAATGGAAAGGGGTTTGAGTCCGTTGGGATTGTGAAGAATGGGAGTGAATGGAAAGGGGTTTTTGGAACATTGGGATTGTGTAAAGACGGAGTGAATGGAAAGGGGATTGAGTCCATTGGGATTGGGTAGAATGGGAGTGAATGGGAAGGGGTTCGAGTCCATGGGGATTGTGTAGAGTGGAAGTGAATGGGAAGTGGTTTGAGTCCATTGGGATTGTGTAGAAAGGGAGTGAATGGGAAGGTGTTTGACTCCATTGAGATTGTGTAAGGTGGGAGTGATTGGGAATGGGTTTGAGTCTGTTGGCACTGTGTAGAGTTGGCCTGAATGGGAAGGGGATTGAGTCTATTGGGATTGAGTAGAATGGGAATGAATTGGAAGGGGTTCGAGTTCATGGGGATTGTGTAGAGTGAGAGTGAATTGGAAGGGGTTTGAGTCCGTTGGGATTGCTTAGAGTGGGAGTGAATGGGAAGGGGATTGTGTCCTTTGGGATCGTGGGAAGTGGGTGTGAAAGTGAAGGGGTTTCAGTCGGTTGGGGTTGTGTAGAGTGGGAGGGAATCGGAAGGGGATTGAGTCCATTAGGATTGTTTAGGGTGGGAGTGAATGGGAAGAGGTTTGAGTTCATTGTGATTGTGTAGAGTGGAAGTGAATAGGTAGGGCTTTGACTCTGTTGGGACTGTGTAGAGTTGGACCGAATGGGAAGGGGATTGAGTCCATCGGGATTGTGTAGAATGGGAGTGAATGGGAAGGAGTTTGAGTCCATTGTGATTGTGTTATGTGGAAGTGAATGGGTAGGGGTTTGAGTCTGGTGGAATTGTGTAGATTGGGACCAAATGGGAAGGGGATTGAGTCCATTGGGATTGTGTAGAATGGGAGTGAATGGGATGGGGATTGAGTCCATTGGGATTGTGTAGAGTGGGAGTGAATGGGAAGGGTTTTGCATCCATTGGGATTGTGTAGAGTTGAAGTGAATTGTAATGGGTTTGAGTCCGCAGGAATTGTGTAGAAAGGTGTGAATGAGAAGGAGTTAAAGTACATTGGGGTTGTGTAGAGTGGGATTGAAGGGGAAGGGTTTTGCGCCCATTGGGATTACGTAGAGTGGGAGTGAATGGGAAGGGGATTGTGTCCATTGGGGTTGTTTAGAGTGGGAGTGAATGGGAAGGGGTTTGAGTCCGTTGGGATTGTGTAGAGTACGAGTGAATGGGAAGGGGTTTGTGTCCATTGGGGTTGTGTAGAGTGGGAGTGAATAGAAAGGGTTTGAATCCGTTGAGATTGTGTAGAGTGGTTGTGAATGGAAAGGGGTTTGGGTCCGTTGGGATTGTGTAGAGTCGGAGTGAATGGGAAGGGGTTTTAGTCCATTTGGATTATGTGGAGTGGGAGTGAATGGGAAGTGGTTTGAGACGATTGGGATTATGTAGAGTTGGAGTGAATGGGAAGGGGAGTATGTCATTGAGATTGTATAAAGTGGGATTGAAAGCGAAGGGGATTGTGGGATTACGTAAAGAATGAATGGGAAGGGGTTGGAGGCCATTGGTATTGTGGAGAGTGGGATTGAAGGGGAAGGGGTTTGCTTCCATTGGGATTCTTTAGAGTGGGAGTGAATGGGAAGGGGTTTGAGCCCATTGTGATTGTGTAGAGTGGGAGTGAATGGGAAGGCGATTGAGTCCATTGGGATTGTGTGGAGTGGGAGTGAATGGGAAGGGGTTTGTGTCCTTTGGGATCGTGTGAAGTGGGTGTGAAAGTGAAGGGGTTTCAGTCGGTTGGGGTTGTGTAGAGTGTCAGAGAATCGGAAGGGGGATTATTTCCAATTTGATTTTGTAGAGTGGGAGTGAATGGGAAGGGGTTTGCGTCCATTGGGATTGTATAAAGTGGGATTGAAAGCGAAGGGGATTGAGTCCATTGGGATAGTTTAGAGTGGGTGTGAATGGAAGGGGTTTGAGTCTGTTGGAACTGTGTAGAGTGGGAGTGAATGAGAAGGGGTTGTGTCACTTGGAGTTGTGTAGTTTGGGAGTGAATGGGAAGGGGTTTGATTCCATTGGGATTGTGTAGATTGAGATTGAAGGGTAGGGGTTTTTGTTCATTGGGATTAAGGACAGTGGGAGCGAATGGGAAGCGGTTTGAGTCCGTTGGAAATGTGTAGAGTGGGAGTGAAAGGGAAGGGGATTGAGTCCATTGGGATTGTGTAGGCTGGGAGTGACTGGGAAGGGATTTAATTCTGTTGGGATTGTGTAGAATGAGAAAGAATGAGAAGGGGTTTGCGCCCATTGGGATTGTGTAGAGTCGGAATGAATGGGAAGGGGTTTGAGTCCGCTGGAATTGTGTAGCGAGGGAGTGAATGAGAAGGGGTTTAGGTACATTGGGATTGTGTAGACTGGGAGTGAATGGGAAGGGGATTGTGTCAATTGAGATTGTGTAAAGTGGGAGTGAAAACGAAGGGTTTTGAGTCCGTTGGGATTATGTAGAGTGGGAGTGAATGGGTAGGGGTTTCAGTCCAATGGGATTGTGCAGAGTGGGAGTGATTGGGAAGGGGTTTGAGTCCAGTGGGATTGTGTGGAGTGGGAGCGAATTGGAATGGGATTAATTCCATTGTAATTGTGTAGAGTGAGAGTGAATGGGAAGGGGAGTATGTCCATTGGGATTGTCTAAAGTGGGATTGAAAGCGAAGGGGTTTGAGTCCATTGGGGTTGTGTAGAGTGGGTGAGAATTGGAAGGCGATTGAGTCCATTGGGATTCCGTAGAGTGGGAGTGAATGGGAAGGGAATTGTGTCTATTGGGATTATACAAAGTTGAAGTGAAAGGGAAGGGGTTGAGTCCATTGCGATTGTGTAGAGTGGGATTGAAGGGGAAAGGGTTTGAGACCATTGGGATTATGTCGAGTGGGAGTAAATGAAAAGGGGATTGTGCCCATTGGGATTGTGTAAAGAGGGAGTGAAAGGGAAGGGGTTTGAGTCCATTGGGAATGTGTAGAGTGGGTGCGTTTGGGAAGGGGTTTGAATCCTTTGGGAATGTGTAGAGTGGGAGCGTGTGGGAAGGGGTTTGCGTCCGTTGGAGTTGTGTAGTGTGGAAGTGAATGGGAAGGGGAGTGAGTGCATTGGGATTGTGTAGAGTTGGAGTGAATGGGAAGGGGTTTCAGTCCGTTGGGATTGTGTCGAGCGTGAGCGAATGGGAAGGGCCTTGAGTCTGTTGGGATTGTGCACGGCAGGAGCAAATTGGAAGGGGTTTGATTCCATAGGGAATGTGTAGATTGGGAGCGAATGGGAAGGGGTTTGTGTCCATTGGGTTTGCGTAGAGAGGGAGTGAATGGGAAGGCGGATGATTCCGTTGGACTTGTGTTGAGTAGGAGTGAATGGCAAAGGGTTGAATCCGTTCGGATTGTGTAGACTGGGAATGAATGGGAAGGCGTTTGGGTCCTTTGGGATTATGTAGATTGGGAGTGAATGGGAAGGGTTTTGAATCCGTTGGGATAGTATAGAGTGGGAATGAATGGAAAGGGTTTTGAGTTCGTTGGACTTATGCAGAGTTGGAGGGAGTCTGAAGGGTTTGGATTCCGTTGGGATTGTTTAGAGTGACAGTGACTGGGAAGGGGTCTGAGTCCGTTGGGATTGTATGGAGTGGCAATGAATGGAATGGGGTTTCGGGTTCTTTGGGATTGTGTTGAGTGGGAGTGAATGGGATGGGGTTTGTGTCCATTGTGATTGTGTAGAGTGGGATTGCAGGGGAAAGGGTTTGAGACCATTGGGATTCCGTAGAGTGGGAGTGAATGGGAAGGGGATTGTGTCCATTGGGTTTGAGTAGAAAGGGAGTGAATGGGAATGTGTTTGATTCCGTTGGACTTGTGTTGAGTGGGAGTGAATGGGAAAGGGTTTGTGTCCATTGAGATTGTGTATAGAGGTAGAGAATGGGATGGGTTTTGAGTCCATTGGAATTAGGTAGAGTGGGAATGAATGGGAAGGTGTTTGAGTGCGGTCGAATTGCGTAGGGTGGGAGTGATTGGGAAGGGGTTTGAGTCCATTGGGATTGTGTGGAGTGGGAGAGAATCGGAATGGGATTAATTCCATTGCTATTGTGCAGAGTGAGATTGAATGGGAAGGTGAGTATGTCCATTGGGATTGTCTAAAGTGGGATTGAAAACGAAGGGGTTTGAGTCCGTTGGGATTATAAAGAGTGGGTGAGAATTGGAAGGCGATTGAGTCCATTGGGATTCCGTAGAGTGGGAGTGAATGGGAAGGGAATTGTGTCCATTGGGATTATGCAAAGTCGAAGTGAAGGGGAAGGGGTTGAGTCCATTGCGATTGTGTAGAGCGGGATTGAAGGGGAAAGGGTTTGAGACCATTGGGATTGTGTCGAGTGGGAGTGAATGAAAAGGGGATTCTGCCCATTGGGATTGTGTAAAGAGGGAGTGAAAGGGAAGGGGTTTGAGTCCTTTGGGAATGTGTAGAGTGGGAGCGTTTGGGAAGGGGTTTGAGTCCGTTGGAGTTTTGTAGTGTGGAAGTGAATGAGAAGGAGTGTGACTGCATTGGGATTGTGTAGAGTTGGAGTGAATGGGAAGGGGTTTGAGTCCGTTGGGATTGTGTAGAGCATGAGTGAATGGGAAGGGCCTTGAGTCAGTTGGGATTGTGCACGGCGGGAGCAAATTGGAAGGGATTTGATTCCATAGGGAATGTGTAGAGTGGGAGCGAATGGGAAGGGGTTTGTGTCCATTGGGTTTGAGTAGAAAGGGAGTGAATGGGAAGGCGTTTGATTCCGTTGGACTTGTGTAGAGTAGGAGTGAATGGGAAAGGGTTTGAATTCGTTCAGATTGTGTAGAGTGGGAATGAATGGGAAGGCGTTTGGGTCCTTTGGGATTGTGTAGATTGGGAGCAAAAGCGAAGGGGTTTGATTCCGTTGGGATAGTATAGAGTGGGAATGAATGGGAAGGGGTTTGAGTCCTTTGGGAATGTGTGCAGTGGGAGCATGTGGGAAGGGGTTTGAGTCCGTTGGAGTTGTGTAGCGTGGAAGTGAATGTGAAGGGGTGTGACTGCATTGGGATTGTGTAGAGTTGGAGTGAATGGGAAGGAGTTTGAGTCCATTGGGATTGTGTAGAGCATGAGTGAATGGGAAGGGGCTTGAGTCTGTTGGGATTGTGCACGGCAGGAGTGAATTGGAAGGGGTTTGATTCCATAGGGAATGTGTAGAGTGGGAGCGAATGGGAAGGGGTTTGTGTCCATTGGGTTTGAGTAGAAAGGGAGTGAATGGGAAGGCGTTTGATTCCGTTGGACTTGTGTAGAGTAGGAGTGAATGGGAAAGGGTTTGAATCCGTTCGGATTGTTTAGAGTGGGAATGAATGGGAAGGCGTTTGGGTCCTTTGGGATTGTGTAGATTGGGAGTTAATGGGAAGGGGTTTGATTCCGTTGGGATAGTATAGAGTGGGAATGAAAGGGAAGGGCTTTGAGTTCGTTGGACTTATGTAGAGTTGGAGGGAGTCTGAAGGGGTTTGATTCCGTTGGGATTGTTTAGAGTGAGAGTGACTGGGAAGGGGTCTGAGTCCGTTGGGATTGTATGGAGTGGCAATGAATGGAATGGGGTTTCAGGTTCTTTGGGATTGTGTTGAGTGGGAGTGAATGGGAAGGGGTTTGATTCCGTTGGGATTGTGTAGATTGGGACTGAATGGGAAGGAGTCTGAATCCATTGGAATAGTTTAGAATGGGAGTGAATGGGAAGGGGTTTGGGCCAATTGGGAATGTTTAGAATGGGAGTCAATGGGAAGGGGTTTGCGTCCATTGGGTCTGTGTGGAATATGAGTAAATGCGAGGGGACTTGGTTCCGTTGGAATTCTGTGGAGTGGGAGTGATTGGGAAGGGGTTTGAGTCCGTTGGGAATGTGTAGAGTGGGAGCGTTTGGGAAGGGGTTTGAGTCCGTTGGAGTTTTGTAGTGTGGAAGTGAATGAGAAGGAGTGTGACTGCATTGGGATTGTGTAGAGTTGGAGTGAATGGGAAGGGGTTTGAGTCCGTTGGGATTGTGTAGAGCATGAGTGAATGGGAAGGGCCTTGAGTCAGTTGGGATTGTGCACGGCGGGAGCAAATTGGAAGGGATTTGATTCCATAGGGAATGTGTAGAGTGGGAGCGAATGGGAAGGGGTTTGTGTCCATTGGGTTTGAGTAGAAAGGCAGTGAATGGGAAGGCGTTTGATTCCGTTGGACTTGTGTAGAGTAGGAGTGAATGGGAAAGGGTTTGAATTCGTTCAGATTGTGTAGAGTGGGAATGAATGGAAAGGCGTTTGGGTCCTTTGGGATTGTGTAGATTGGGAGCAAATGCGAAGGGGTTTGATTCCGTTGGGATAGTATAGAGTGGGAATGAATGGGAAGGGGTTTGAGTCCTTTGGGAATGTGTGCAGTGGGAGCATGTGGGAAGGGGTTTGAGTCCGTTGGAGTTGTGTAGCGTGGAAGTGAATGTGAAGGGGTGTGACTGCATTGGGATTGTGTAGAGTTGGAGTGAATGGGAAGGAGTTTGAGTCCATTGGGATTGTGTAGAGCATGAGTGAATGGGAAGGGGCTTGAGTCTGTTGGGATTGTGCACGGCAGGAGTGAATTGGAAGGGGTTTGATTCCATAGGGAATGTGTAGAGTGGGAGCGAATGGGAAGGGGTTTGTGTCCATTGGGTTTGAGTAGAAAGGGAGTGAATGGGAAGGCGTTTGATTCCGTTGGACTTGTGTAGAGTAGGAGTGAATGGGAAAGGGTTTGAATCCGTTCGGATTGTTTAGAGTGGGAATGAATGGGAAGGCGTTTGGGTCCTTTGGGATTGTGTAGATTGGGAGTTAATGGGAAGGGGTTTGATTCCGTTGGGATAGTATAGAGTGGGAATGAAAGGGAAGGGCTTTGAGTTCGTTGGACTTATGTAGAGTTGGAGGGAGTCTGAAGGGGTTTGATTCCATTGGGATTGTTTAGAGTGAGAGTGACTGGGAAGGGGTCTGAGTCCGTTGGGATTGTATGGAGTGGCAATGAATGGAATGGGGTTTCAGGTTCTTTGGGATTGTGTTGAGTGGGAGTGAATGGGAAGGGGTTTGATTCCGTTGGGATTGTGTAGATTGGGACTGAATGGGAAGGAGTCTGAATCCATTGGAATAGTTTAGAATGGGAGTGAATGGGAAGGGGTTTGGGCCAATTGGGAATGTTTAGAATGGGAGTCAATGGGAAGGGGTTTGCGTCCATTGGGTCTGTGTGGAGAATGAGTAAATGCGAGGGGACTTGGTTCCGTTGGAATTCTGTGGAGTGGGAGTGATTGGGAAGGGGTTTGAGTCCGTTGGGATTGTATGGAGTGGCAATGAATGGAATGGGGTTTCGGGTTCTTTGGGATTGTGTTGAGTGGGAGTGAATGGGAAGGGGTTTGGTTCCGTTGTGATAGTATAGATTGGGAATGAATGGGAAGGGGTTTTAATTCCGTTGGAATTATTTAGAGTGGTAGTGAATGGGAAGGGATTTGAGTCCGTTGGGATTGTGCAGAGTGGGAGTGAATGGAAAGGAGCTGTGTCCGCTGGAATTGTGTAGAGAGGGAGTGAATGGGAAGGGGCTTAAGTCCATTGGGATTGTGAAGTATGGGAGTGAATGGGAAGGCGATTTGAGTTGATTAGGATTGAGTAGAGTGGGAGGGAATGGGAAGGGTTTCGAATCCATTGGGATTGTGTAGAGTGGGAGTCAATGGAAAGAGGTGTGAGTACATTGGGATTGTGTAGACTTGGAGTGAATGGGAAAGGGTTTGAATCCATTCGGATTGTGTAGAGTGGGAATGAATGGGAAGGCGTTTGTGTCCTTTGGGATTGTGTAGATTGGGAGTTAATGGGAAGGGGTTTGAATCCGCTGGAATTATGTAGAGTGGGAGGGAGTCTGAAGGAGTTTAATTCCGTTGGGATTGTTTGGACTGAGAGTGACTGGGAAGGGGTTTGAATCCGTTGGGATTGTATGGAGTGGCAATGAATGGAATGAGGTTTCGGGTCCTTTGGGATTGTGTTGAGTGGGAGTGAATGGGAAGGGGTTTGATTCCGTTGGGATTGTGTAGATTGGGACTGAATGGGAAGGGGTCTGAATCCGTTGGAATAGTTTAGAGTGGGAGTGAATGGGAAGGGGTTTGGGCCAATTGGGGATGTTTAGAATGGGAGTGAATGGGAAGGGGTTTGCGTCCATTGGGTCTGTGTGGAGAATGAGTAAATGCGAGGGGACTTGGTTCCGTTGGAATTCTGTAGAGTGGGAGTGATTAGGAAGGGGTTTGAGTCCGTTGGGATTGTATGGAGTGGCAATGAATGGAATGGGGTTTCAGGTTCTTTGGGATTGTGTTGAGTGGGAGTGAATGGGAAGGGGTTTGATTCCGTTGGGATTGTGTAGATTGGGACTGAATGGGAAGGAGTCTGAATCCATTGGAATAGTTTAGAGTGGGAGTGAATGGGAAGAGGTTTGGGCCAATTGGGAATGTTTAGAATGGGAGTCAATGGGAAGGGGTTTGCGTCCATTGGGTCTGTGTGGAGAATGAATAAATGCGAGGGGACTTGGTTCCGTTGGAATTCTGTAGAATGGGAGTGATTGGGAAGGGGTTTGGTTCTGTTGTGATAGTATAGGTTGGGAATGAATGGGAAGGGGTTTTAATTCCATTGGAATTATTTAGAGTGGTAGTGAATGGGAAGGGATTTGAGTCCGTTGGGATTGTGCAGAGTGGGAGTGAATGGAAAGGAGTTGTGTCCGCTGGAATTGTGTAGAGAGGGAGTGAATGGGAAGGGGCTTAAGTCCATTGGGATTGTGAAGTATGGGAGTGAATGGGAAGGCGATTGAGTCGATTAGAATTGAGTAGAGTGGGAGGGAATGGGAAGGCTTTCGAATCCATTGGGATTGTGTAGAGTGGGAGTCAATGGGAAGGGGTTTGAGTCCGTTGGAATTGTGTAGAGTGGGATTGAAGGGGATGGGTTTGCGTCCTTGGGATTGTGTAGAGTCGGAGTGAATCGGAAGGGGATTGAGTCCATTGGGATTGTGTAGAGTGGGAGTGAATGGGAAGGGGATTTTTCAATTGGGATTGTGTAAAATGGGAGTGAATGCGAAGGGAATTCAGTCCGTTGGGATTGTGTAGAGGAGGAGAGAATCGGAAGGGGATTGAGTCCATTGGGATTCTGTAGAATCGGAGTGAAATGGAAGGGGTTTGGTATCTTTAGGATTGTGTAGAGTGGGAGTGAATGTGAAATGGTTTGCTTCGATTGTGATTGAGTAGAATGGGAGTGAATGGGAAAGGGTTTGCGTCCGTTGGGATTGTGTAGAGTGGGAGTGAAAGGGAAGGGGTTTGAGTGACTTGGAATTGTGTAGTTTGGGAATGAATGGGAAGGCGTTTGGGTCCTTTGGGATTGTGTAGATTGGGAGTGAAGGGGAAGGGGTTTGTTTCCGTTGGGATATTATAGAGTGGGAATGAATGGAAAGGGCTTTGAGTTCGTTGGATTATGTAGAGTGGGAGGGAGTCTGAAGGGGTTTGACTCCGTTGGGATTGTTTGGACTGAGAGTGACTGGGAAGGGGTTTGAATCCGTTGGGATTGTATGGAGTGGCAATGAATGGAATGGGGTTTCGGGTCCTTTGGGATTGTGTTGAGTGGGAGTGAATGGGAAGGGGGTTGATTCCGTTGGGATTGTGTAGATTGGGACTGAATGGGAAGGAGTCTGAATCCGTTGGAATAGTTTAGAGTGGGAGTGAATGGGAAGGGGTTTGGGCCAATTGGGGATGTTTAGAATGGGAGTCAATGGGAAGGGGTTTGCGTCCATTGGGTCTGTGTGGAGAATGAATAAATGGGAAGGGACTTGGTTCCATTGGAATTCTGTAGAGTGGGAGTGAATGGAAAGGCGTTTGAGTCCGTTGGGATTGTGTTAAGTGGGTGTGAATGGGAAGGGGTTTGATTCCGTTGGGATTGTGTTACGTGGGTGTGAATGGAAAGGGGTTTGATTCCGTTGGGATTATGTTAAGTGGGTGTGAATGGGAAGGGGTTTGATTCCGTTGGGATTATGTTAAGTGGGTGTGAATGGGAAGGGTTTTGAGTCCGTTTGGATTGTGTAGACTGGGAGTGAATGGGAAGGGGTTTGTGTCAATTGAGATTGTGTAGAGAGGGAGAGAATGGGATGGGTTTTGAGTCCATTGGAATTAGGTGGAGTGGAAGTGACCATGAAGGGGTTTTGAGCCCATTGGGATTGTATCGAGTGGGAGTGAATGGGATGGGGTTTGAGTCCATTGGGATTGTGTGGAGTGGGAGAGAATCGGAATGGGATTAATTCCATTGCTATTGTGTAGAGTGAGATTGAATGGGAAGGGGAGTATGTCCATTGGGATTGTCTAAAGTGGGATTGAAAGCGAAGGGGTTTGAGTCCATTGGGGTTGTGTAGAGTGGGTGAGAATTGGAAGGCGATTGAGTCCATTGGGATTCCGTAGAGTGGGAGTGAATGGGAAGGGAATTGTGTCTATTGGGATTATACAAAGTTGAAGTGAAAGGGAAGGGGTTGAGTCCATTGCGATTGTGTAGAGTGGGATTGAAGGGGAAAGGGTTTGAGACCATTGGGATTATGCCGAGTGGGAGTAAATGAAAAGGGGATTGTGCCCATTGGGATTGTGTAAAGAGGGAGTGAAAGGGAAGGGGTTTGAGTCCATTGGGAATGTGTAGAGTGGGAGCGTTTGGGAAGGGGTTTGAGTCCGTTGGAGTTGTGTAGTGTGGAAGTGAATGGGAAGGAGTGTGACTGCATTGGGATTGTGTAGAGTTGGAGTGAATGGGAAGGAGTTTGAGTCCATTGGGATTGTGTAGAGCATGAGTGAATGGGAAGGGGCTTGAGTCTGTTGGGATTGTGCACGGCAGGAGTGAATTGGAAGGGGTTTGATTCCATAGGGAATGTGTAGAGTGGGAGCGAATGGGAAGGGGTTTGTGTCCATTGGGTTTGAGTAGAAAGGGAGTGAATGGGAAGGCGTTTGATTCCGTTGGACTTGTGTAGAGTAGGAGTGAATGGGAAAGGGTTTGAATCCGTTCGGATTGTGTAGAGTGGGAATGAATGGGAAGGCGTTTGGGTCGTTTGGGAATGTGTAGATTGGGAGTTAATGGGAAGGGGTTTGATTCCGTTGGGATAGTATAGAGTGGGAATGAATGGGAAGGGCTTTGAGTTCGTTGGACTTATGTAGAGTCGGAGGGAGTCTGAAGGGGTTTGATTCCGTTGGGATTGTTTAGAGTGAGAGTGACTGGGAAGGGATTTGAGTCCGTTGGGATTGTATGGAGTGGCAATGAATGGAATGGGGTTTCGGGTTCTTTAGGATTGTGTTGAGTGGGAGTGAATGGGAAGGGGTTTGATTCCGTTGGGATTGTGTAGATTGGGACTGAATGGGAAGGAGTCTGAATCCATTGGAATAGTTTAGAGTGGGAGTGAATGGGAAGGGGTTTGGGCCAATTGGGAATGTTTAGAATGGGAGTCAATGGGAAGGGGTTTGGTTCTGTTGTGATAGTATAGGTTGGGAATGAATGGGAAGGGGTTTTAATTCCATTGGAATTATTTAGAGTGGTAGTGAATGGGAAGGGATTTGAGTCCGTTGGGATTGTGCAGAGTGGGAGTGAATGGAAAGGAGTTGTGTCCGCTGGAATTGTGTAGAGAGGGAGTGAATGGGAAGGGGTTTGAGTCCGTTGGCATTGTTCAGAGTGGTAGCAAATGGGAAGGTGTTTGTGTCCATTGGGATTGTTTAGTATGTGTATGAATGGGAAGGGGATTGAGTCCATTGGGATTACGTAGAGTGGGAGTGAATGGGAAGGGGATTGAGTCCATTGGGATTGTGTAGAGTGGGGATGAATGGGAAGGGTTTGAGTCCGTTGGTACTGTGTAGGGTGGGAGCGAATGAGAAGGTGTTTGAATCCGTCGTGGTTGTGTAGAGTGCGAGCGAATGGGAAGGGGTTTGCGCCCATTGGGACTGCGTAGATGGGGACTGAATGGGAAGGGGTAAAAACAATGACTGCAGATGCTGGAAACCAAATTCTGGATGAGAGGTGCTGGAGAGCACAGCAGTTCAGGCAGCATCCGTGGAGCTGTAAGAATGACGTGTCAGGCAAAAGCCTTCCTGATGAATGGCCTTTTGCCTGAAACATCGATTTTACTCCTCCTTGGATGCTGCCTGAACTGCTGTGCTCTTCCAGCACCACTAATCCTGAATGGGAAGGGGTTTGAGTTCATTGGGATTGTGCAGTGTGGGAGTGAACATGTAGGCATTTTTGTCTAGTAGAATTGTATAGAGAGGGAGTGAATGAGCAGGAGGTTGTGTCCATTCGGATTCAGTTTAGTTGGAGTGAAAGGGAATGGGGTTTGGGTCCATAGCGATGGTGTAGAGTGGGAGTGAATGGGTGGCGATTAGGATCCATTGGGATGGTGTGCAGTGGGTGTGAATGTGAAGGGGTGTGGGCCCATTTGGATTGTGTAGAATGAGAGCGAACAGGAAAGGGTATTGTTCCATTGGGATCACGTAGAGTGTGAGTGAATGGGATAGATGCTAGGTATGGATTGAAAGCTATTGGGATTTTGTAGAGTTGAAATGTATGCAAAGGGTTTGGAGTCCATTGGGATTATACAGTATGGATGAGGACAGGAAGGGGTTTATCGTCCAATAGGGATTATCGAGTGGGTGTGTCCAGGAAGAGGAATGGGTCCAGAACTGGATAGATTGACATGAATTGATTAGAATTCCTGTCCAGTTGGGATTGTATAGAAAGTGGGAGTTTTGGGACGTTTCAGTTGGACTAAAAGGGATTGTGTTTCCATCCATTAGGATTTCAAAGACTTCGAGTAAAAGGGAAACGGTTTGGATCCAGTAGGATATGGCTGAGTGAGAGAATTTCAGAAGGCATCTTGGTGGGGTGTGGAATTGCAAAGTGTTTTGGTTCCAACTGGGTTTGTCGAATGGGATTGAATTGAAAGGGGTTTGAATCCCTTTCAATTGAGATTGCGTGGATTGGGATTGAACAGCAAAGGTATGGATTCTTGCAAAATGGAAGCGAACAGGACAAGGCGTAGGACCACATGGATTTATGGATAGCAGTTGAATGGGAAGTGGTTAAGATCGATTGGGACAGTATGGTGAGGGAGTGAACAGGAAGTGTTTAAAACCTTTGAGCTTGTGTAGCGTGGAACTGAATGAGAAGAGGCGAGGGACAGTTGCTACAGTGTGGGGTGAGATTGAATAATTACAGGTTTAAGACCATTAGGGATTGGGTCAAGTGAAAGGGGCAAGGTGTTCTTTGGGATTGTGCAGATCGGGGGTGAACAGGAAGGGTTTCGTGTCCATTGGGATTGTGTCGGGTGGGAGTGAACGGGAATATGTTTGTGCTCTTTGGGATTGTGTAGAATGGGAGAGAATGGGAAGTGGTTTGAGTCCATTGGGAATGTGCAGACTGGGAGTGAAATGGAAGGGGTTTGAGGCCATGGGGAAGGTGTAGAGTGGGATTGCGTGAGAAGGGGTTTGTGTCCATTGGGATTGTGTAGAGTGGGAGTGAGTGGGAAGGGGTTTGGGTTCATTGGGAATGTGTAGAGTGGGAGTGTGTGGGAAGGGGTTTGACTCCATTGGGAATTTGTAGAATGGGAGTGAGTGGGAAGGGTGTTGAGTCCATTGGGAATGTGTAGAGTGGGAGTGAAATGGAAGGGGTTTGAATACTTTAGGAATGAGTAAAGTGGAGTGAAATGGAAGAGGTTTTAGTACTTTGGGAATGTGTTGAGTGAAAGTACGTGGGAAGGGGCTTGAGTCCATTAGGAATGTTAGACTGTAAGTGAAATGGAAGGGGTTTGAGTACTTTAGGAATGTATAGTGGGAGAGAATCAGAAGATGCTTGAGTCCATTGGGAATGTGTCGACTGGGAGTGAAATAGAAGGGGTTTGAGTACTTTAAGATTGTGCAGAGTGGGAGTGAATGGGAAGGGTGTGAGTCCATTCAGCTTCTGCAGAATGGGAGTGTATGTGAGGTCGATGGAGTCTATTATGATTGTGCGGAGCGGGAATGAATTGGGATTGTGTGTGGTTAGAGTGAAAGAAAAGTGATCCGTGCCCATTGTGATTCTGCACAGAGGCAGTAAGTGGAAAGCGATGTCTTTCTAGAAGCCTTGAGTGAAGTGGAAGTGAATAGCAAGGGAATGATACCTTTGGCAGAGAGTAGAGCGGCTGTGAATGAGAAGGAGTTTGTGAGCATTGAAATTCAGCACAATTGGAGACACGGGAAGGTGCATGAGCCTATTGGGACTGCGCAAGTGAGGGATCTGCGTCCATAAGGATTGTGGAGAGAGAGAGTGAACGAGAAGGGGTTTGTGTCCATTGGGATTCCGTAGAGTGGGAGTGAATGGCTGGCTTATGTGTAGAGTGGGAGCAAATGGGACAGATGCGAGAGTTGTTTGGATAGCGTTGAGTAGATGTGTTCGTGGAGCCATTGGGATTGTGTAGGGTTGGAATGTAGGCACAGGGTTTGGGCTCCATTAGGATTCTAGGGGATGGGACAGAAGGGGAAGGGGCTTGAAGTCCAACAGGAAATTGTCATGCGGGAATGTCCATGAAGGGCGTTGAGCCCATCACTGTGTAGAATGACGTTGAATTGATGAGGATTTCTAGTTGGGATTGTGAAAGGGAAAGATCAGGACCGTTTAATTTCTGTAGGATTCAACTGAAAGGGATCCATTAGGATTTTGAAGACTTCAAGGGAAAAGGGAGCGGTTTGGATCCAGTGGGATATTGTTGAGTGGGACTATTTAAGAAGACATCTGGCTCCATTGGTGTGATGTAGAATTGCAACGAACGTGGAGTGTTTTGGCTCCAATTAGGATTGTGTCGTGTGGGAGCGAATTGAACGGGGTTTGGACCCTTTGTGATTGAGGGGACTGGGAGTGAACAGGAAGGGTTGAGTCCATCATGATTGTATCAAGCAGGAGTGACCAGGAAGGGGGTTGTATACATTGGGATCGTGTAGGGCGGGAGTGAACAGGAAAGGGGACAGTCCATTGGGATTGTGCAGAATGGGAGCAAATGCAAAGGAGTGTATATCCCGTGGGATTTTCTAGAGTAGGAGTGAATGGGGGGGGTGGGGGGTTGAGTCCATTGGGATTATGTAATGGGGGAGCGATTGGGAAGGAATTTGAATCTATATGGATTGTGTAGAATGGGATTGAGTGGGAAGGGGTTTGAATCCATGGGGTACGTGTAGAGCAGGAGTGAATGGGAATGGGTAATGGGTCCATTGGGATTGGGCAGAATGACAGCAAACAGGAAGAGGCTTTGGTCCATTGGGATAGTATAGAGTGTGTTGTGAAAGGGAATGTTTTGGTAAGGGAATGTTTCTGTATAATGGGACTGAGAGAGATCATGAGATAATCCATTAGGATTATGAAGACTTTGATGAAAGGGTAGGGGTTTGGATCCAGTTGGATTTGTTGAGTGAGAGCATTTAGGAAGGTATATAGTTCCAGTGGTGCAGTGGAGCAACTTATTTATAGAGAGAGAGAAAGAGAGCAAGAAGAGAAGAGAGAGTGTGGGAGAGAGAGAGAGAGACAGAGAGTGCAAGGTGGACAGAGAGAGAGAGAGGCAGGAGACAGAGAGTGGGGAAGAGAGAAAGAGAGAGGGGGGAGAGAGGGAGAGAGGCAGGAGACAGAGAGTGGGGAAGAGAGAAAGAGAGAGGGGGGAGAGAGGGAGAGAGAGACTGGGAGGGGAAAGATAGCTCCCCTCTTGAAAAGTGCTCCCTGACAGAGAGAGAAGAGTGTGTGTGAGAGAGAGAGAGAGAGAGAGAGTGTCACAGAGATGTACACCCTGGAAACAGACCCCTCAGTCCAACTCGTCCACGCCGATCTAATCTAATCTAGTCCAGTTTACCAGCACTTGGTCCCATATCCCTCCAAACCAAAGGCTACGACAGCGGATGAATGGGCACCACACAGCAATCAACAGACGGGAGGGTTCCCTCCCAGTTGGGGAACACTTCAGCGGTCCAGGACTTTCAGCCTCGGATCTTCGGGTGAACATCCTCCAAGGTGGACTTCGGGACAGGCAGCAGAGGAAAGTGGCCGAGCAGAGGCTGATAGCTAAGTTCAGTACCCATAGGGAGGGCCTCAACTGGGACCTTGGGTTCATGTCACATTACAGGTGACCACCATTGCACTACACACACACACACACACACACACACACACACACACACACACACACACACACACACACACACACAGATATTCCTACACACACACACATGGACACAGGTACACACAGACACCCACACACACCCTTATAGACACACACACTCCCACGCTCGCACATCACCCCCTCGCAAACTTAAGACACTCTGCACCCACTACACATACACACACACACATACATACACACACACACACACAGACATACCACACACACACACACACACACACACACACACACACACACACAGACAAAGACCCACATGCACACATATATTGTGTGGGGTGAATTAATATTACAGAATTACATTGTACTTTGCTCAAAACCTGCATACATTCATGTAGAACTCTGAGCTCAAAAACTGCAGGAATTTATGTACAACTCTGTCATCTCACTTTTGACATTAGAATTAATCTAAACATCAGGTCATAGACAGAGAACACAGGGGGCTAACACCTTCAGCATATTGTCTAGCTATCACCATTGTTAGCAGCTAACCCGAGAACGCAACTTTAAAAAAAAGGGTTTTGTGATTAACACATGAAAGAAGTGACACTATCACTGTATTCTAACAGATGAAAGGCTTAACAATCAATTTTTCAATGTCTAATTTCAGTTACATCACACTAAATGTTTGCTATAAATTCTGTGTTACGATCGAGCGCCCTACTACCACCTGATGGAGGAGCGTCGTTCCGAAAGCTAGTGTGCTTCCAATTAAACCTGTTGGACTATAACCTGGTGTTGGTGTGATTTTTAACTGTGTACACTCCAGTCCAACACCGGCATCTCCAAATTATACCCATCCAGATGCCTTTTAAATGTTGTAATTGTACCAGCCTCCACCACTTCCTCTGGCAGCTCATTCCATACACGTACCACCCTCTGGGTGAAAACGTTACCCCTTAGGCCCCTTTTATATCTTCCCCCTCTCACCCTCAACCTATGACCCTCTAGTTTTGGACTCCCCCCACCCCAGGGGGAAAAGACCTTGTCTATTTACCCTATCCATGTCCCCCCTCATGATGTTATAAACCTCTATAAGGTCACCCCCCCTCAGTCTCCCCCACCCCAGGGGGAAAAGACCTTGTCTATTTACCCTATCCATGTCCCCCCTCATGATTTTAAAAACTTCTATAAGGTCACCTCCTTATCTCCCCCACCCCTGGGGGAAAAGACCTTGTCTATTTACCCTATCCATGTCCCCCCTCATGATTTTATAAACCTCTATAGCCCCTCAGCCTCCAACGCTCCAGGGAAAACAGCCCCAGCCTGTTCAGCCTCTCCCTGTACCTCAAACCCTCCAACATTCTCGCAAATCATTTTCTGAACCATTTCTACGTTTTGCGCCATCCTTTTGATAGGAGGGAGACCGCAACTGCATGCAATATTCCCAAGTCAATGTCCTGCACCGTAGCAATGTGACATCCTGAGACTGAACTCAGTCAGGAGTGTGTTTGCTGGAGGTTCAGGTGAGTGAGGGGGCGGGGCGGGCGCACGTTATGGAAACATATAAAATCTCAGCAGGGGGTGAGGAGAGAGGGGTGGGGGAAACACAGGAAGCAGGAGCTGGGTGAGGGCATGGGCCAAGGTGGGGAGGGCGCAGTCTGAGGGGACGGGACAGGGATGAGCGGAGATATCTTCACCCAAGGGGGGGCGGGGAACCTGTGGGATTCCCTGTTCCCGAATACAGTTGCGTGGGGGAGGGCGGGAATGGTGGGAGGGCTGACATTTCCCAGAATGAATTGGGCACGGATCTTGGGATAGAACATAGAATATAGAACATAGAAAAATACAGCGCAGTACAGGCCCTTCGGCCCTCGATGTTGCGCCGAACGAAGCCTACCTAACCTACACTAGCCCACTAACCTCCATATGCTTATCCAATGCCCGCTTAAATGCCCATAAAGAGGGAGAGTCCACCACTGCTACTGGCAGGGCATTCCATGAACTCACAGCCCGCTGAGTAAAGATTTTTTTTATACTGATTTAGTATCTCTCCAATCTCCTCCGCCTCCACGCACAACTTCCCACTACTATCCTTGACTGGACCAATACCTACCCTCGTCATCCTTTTATTCCTGACATACCAATAGAAAGCCTTTGGGTTTTCCCTAATCCTACCAACTAAGGACTTATCATGTCCCCTCCTTGCTGCTCTTAGCTCTCTCTTTAGATCCTTCCTGGCTATCTTATAACTCTCAATCGCCCCAACTGAACCTTCACGCGTCATCTTTACATAGGCCGCCCTCTTCCCTTTAACAAGGGATTCTAATTCCTTATTAAACCACGGCTCCCTCACAAGACCCTTTACTCCCTGCCTGACTGGTACATACTTATCAAGGACACCCAATAGCTGTTCCTTGAACAATCTCCACATGAAAGGGAACAAAGTTGTGTTTGTCTCTTGAGTGTCTCCTCTTGGGGACAGAGAGTAGGGGAAGCTCACTCGGAACGCTCAGTTGCAAAATTGCTTCCCACCCAAACCCCACCCCCTTTCCTTTGAATCGTGACATTCTTGCAGGTGGGTCCAGATGACTGCAAGGTGAAAAAGCCTGCCCCCACTCAGATTTCCTCGGCTCTTAATTGCGAATTCAGGCTTCTGAGCTACGGGACGGCGAACTTCTCTCGTCGTAAGCTGGTTTTAATTGTGGTTGCTGATCTCGGAGCAGTCAGGCTGATGCGATGTGTGGTTTGGTCAGAGTCAAAACTGTTTTCTTGTCATGTTCCACTCCGTGAATAGATATGAAATCATCTCTGGTTTCTTACCTCGCCTAACCCAACACCCCACCAGCGCAGGCTGAATGCACACCGCAGGCTAAATTGTCGCTCAATCACATTTATTCGAAAAGATAAAGTTCACACAGAGGGTCAATTGGACAATACCATGCTTGAGCTGAAGAGTGGGGGGAGGGGCTGCGAAACACCACCAGGGTTCCCTGAGAGCATGGGGGGTTGGTGGCGAGCGCAAGGCTTGCCATGGCGTACGGGTGCCCCAAAAGCTGCTTTGGGGAGGTGAGGGTGGGACGCTGCACTTGGGTGGTGACGCGGCAGGGGCTCGGGAGATAGGGTCAAGGGTAGACCACGGCGAGGGGGGGCGTGCCGCTGGGGCGGGCGGCAGGCAGGAGCGGGCCGAAGGCCGCGCTGTCAGGCCGGGGGGCGTAATCCTGGCAGGTGGAGCCCCCTAGGTGCGGGAGGCAGGTCAGCGAGACCGCGTAGGTCACCGCGCCGTACTTGAGGTAGCAGACGCTAGGGCGGGCGCCGGCGGCGAGTTGGGGGCACTGGCAGGACCCCAGGAGGTCGTCACGGCTCAACTTCTCGCTGTCCCACACCTCCACGGTCAGGCGGTGCCCGCTGGTCAGCCGCACGGTGCCCAGGTCCAGCTTGGCGTCCCACTTGGGGTTGTTGTTGTCCCACACCACGGGCGTCCTGGCCTGCGCCTGGCCGTACTTAACCACCACGTAGCCGTCGGTGCCCGAGAAGGTGTCACCCCAGAGATCCCGGCCTTCCTTGACCGTGACCACCAGGCGGCCCAGCCCCTTCTCCCCCGGGCAGCAGCTCCGGTCCAACCCGCCGCCCTCCGGGCACAGGCAGGAGCAGGGGCGGCGCGGGTCGCGGTAGGACCCCGGGGGGCAGGGGGCGGCCTGGCCGCACTGGCGTAGGAGGGCGTTGGCGCCCACGTACTCCTCCAGGTAGCGGCGCAGGCTCACGCGGGCGGGGTGGCCCGGCGGCAGCAGGTGGTGCAGGGGGGCCAGGGCGTAGCTGACGGCGCCCGGGTGGGCGGGCAGGCTGTCGGCCCAGCGGGTGAAGACCGCGGCGCCGCCGCCGAAGAAGAGGTCCCGCCCCTGCTGGGCGCGCCCACCCTTCACCTCCGTCTCCCGGTCGCCCAAGGCCTGGTGGACGCTGGCGGCGCCCCCCAAGGCCCGCGCCATCTCCCGGCAGCGGTTGAAGCCGGCCCCGGCCTGGACCACCCCTTCCACGGTGGCGGTGGCCTCCAGTGCCAGGCAGTCCTTCGCCTCCTCGGCCGTGTGGCCCCCTGCCGCCAGCTGGCACGTGCGGAAGGCGGTGACATCCCGCAGGCTCCCGCCCAGCTCCACCGAGCGGAGGTAGTGCGTGCCGTACGCCGCCACCAGCTGGCGGTAGAGGGGGCGGCTGGCATCGGTCAGCTCGCCAGGCAGGTGGGCGAGGGAGCGGGCAAAGTCGGGCGCCAGGGGGGGCTGCTCCCGCACCCGGTAGCGGTAGTAGCGGCACTGGAACCCCTGGCTGGTGAAACCGTAGCGGTCGCTCCTGGCGCGGGTGGCGCCAAACGTCACCACCTTGGACCGGGAGCCAGCCAGCACCAGTTGGGCGCCGGCGTTGGGCCGGAGCGGCAGGTGGAGGTCCGCCCGCCAGTCGTTGGTGAGGGCGGAGCTGGCGGTCTTCACCAGCTCGGCGGCCGAGCGGTAGAGCTGGCTGGAGAGGGCGCGCGAGCAGGAGCTCTGGGCGCGCCAGTCTGCCAGCGCAAGGGGCAGCCGCTGCCGCGCGCCGTCCAGCAGCTCGTTGCGGCACAGCGTGCAGCTGCCGTTGGCCGCGCGCCAGGTGTCCACGTCCACCACGAAGGCCCCGGTGGTCCGCAGGGTCACCACGTCGTAGCCCTCCCCCGCCAGCTGCGCGCCAGGCACAAACGCCGCTGCCTGGCACTCGTCGGCACTGCCCGTCTCACACAGCCCACGGACACCATGGGTGGCCAGGCTGAGCAGCAGGAGGCAGACGAGGGGGAGGGCAGTTGGTCTCGGCCATCTCCCAAGCATCATGGCATCCAACACGCAGTCAATCAGGGACCGGGGATGAGGTGTCTGGGGTGGAGAAAGAGAGAGAGAGAGAGAGAAAGAATCTCACTATCACTTACTTTTCCAAATGCAGCCCCTCCCCCTCCACCGTCACCCACATCCCACCCCAGTTCCCATCAGAACGTCACCTCCAGAGCACGGAAACGGGCTTAGCTCTGGAGGGGGTTGTTTGCACAGCTGTGAAGGGGAGGGATCTATTTGCTGGACTGACATGTTGACGAGCCCACCGGGAGGCGGGGGGGACCTTTTCCCACTGGAAGTTGGCCTATTTTGACAACATGCCGAAATGCTAAGCAGGTTGAACATTCCCTTCCCGATTTGATTCCCTCTCCGCCTCCCCCTTGGATTGGCAGTTTTATGAGCATTAAGAAAAAGGGGAGGTCTTGGATGAAGACAATCTGATTGGCTTAACGTTCAGGGAAAGGGGTTTTTTTGAAGGTTCAGCGGTCTACTGGGAGGGCACTGGTGCTTTGCCCCAAGTTGGTGTGGGTTGGCACTTGATGGGTAAGGGGTCAATGAGAGGGCAGGGCTGGATGGGGATCGGGTGTTGGGTCTGTGGAAACAACAGCACACGGGAGGGGTTGTGTCCCAGGGTGGAATTCTGGGAGGGGACAGAGGGAATCAGAATCCCATCTAACATCAGGAGTTGGAGCAGTTAACAGGGAGCCAGTGGGAAAATATTTACTTCAGAGACTGCTGGTCAGGATCCCTTTATACACAGAAGCTCTCTCTCACTCTGTGTCTGTCTCTCTCTCTCTCTCTCTCCCCCCCTGCAGTCTCTCGCTCTCCTTCCACCCCACTCCCTCACAAACTCTCTCTCTCTACCTCACTCCTCCTCTCTCTCTCTCTCTCTATCTCTCTTCCCCCCCACCACCACCCAGTATCTTTCTCTCTCTCTCTCTCTCTGTCTCCTCTCTAGTCTCTCTCATATTCTCCCACCCCAGTCTTTCTCTCTCTCTCTCCTCCCTCTGCTCTCTATCTCACTCCCTACCTCCAGTCTTGAGCACCGTTTAATCCCAGTCTCTCTTTCGTTCTCGCAGCTCACTCACCTTCTCTCCTCTGTCCCTCTCTCTCCACCATTCCCCACCCCTCCAGTCTCTCTCTCCCCTCTAGTCTCTCCCACACATTCCCACACCCCAGTTCCTCTCCCTCTCCCTCCTCTTTCCCCTTCCACCAAGTATCTCTCTCTCTCTCTCTCCGCCCAGTATTCGTCTCTCTCTCTTTCTGCCCAGTCTCTCTCTCTCTCTCTCTCACACACACACACAAACACACACTCTCCCCCCCCCAACCACCCTTCATCCCCCACCCTCTGTCTCTCTCTAACAGCCTCTCTCTCTCGCCTCCCTCATCTCTCTAACTCACTCTCTCTCGTTCTCTCACCCCAGTCTCTCTCTCTCACCCCCCTCCAACTGTCTCTCTCTCTCTCTCTCTTTAAATGTGTTGTTCATTCAGCCAATCGAAGACACTCTAAACCACGCAGGGCCATTCGACACAGACCCATTCATCCAGCCCTCAATCCCGTGTCTGGGAAAAGGGGCAGGGAGTGGGATTTGGGACACAGAGGAGATTTTTCAGGATGGAGCCTGGAATGGAACAGGTTAGTGCCAGGGAGAGACTGGAGAATCCAGGGTTATACCAGGGACAGGGACAGCACGGGGTTAGATACAGAGTAAAGCTCCCTCTACACTGTCCCCCAATCCCAGGGACAGGGGCAGCACAGGGTTAGATACAGAGTAAAGCTCCCTCTACACTGTCCCCCAATCCCAGGGACAGGGGCAGCACAGGGTTAGATACAGAGTAAAGCTCCCTCTACACTGTCCCCCATCAAACGCTCCCAAGGACAGGAACAGCATAGGGTTAGATACAGAGTAAAGCTTCCTCTACACTGTCCCCCAATCCCAGGGACAGGGGCAGCACAGGGTTGGAGACAGAGTAAAGCTCCCTCTACACTGTCCCCCCCATCAAACACTCCCAGGGACAGGGACAGCATGGGGTTAGATACAGAGTAAAGCTCCCTCTACACTGTCCCCACATCAAACACTCCCAAGGACAGGAACAGCATAGGGTTAGATACAGAGTAAAGCTTCCTCTACACTGTCCCCCAATCCCAGGGACAGGGGCAGCATTGGGTTGGATACAGAGTAAAGCTCCCTATACACGGTCTCCCCATCAAACACTCCCAGGGACAGGGACAGCACGGGGTTAGATACAGAGTAAAGCTCCCTCTACACTGACCCCCATCAAACGCTCCCAGGGACAGGGACAGCACGGGGTTAGATACAGAGTAAAGCTCCCTCTACAATGTCCCCTCCATCAAACACTCCCAAGGACAGGAACAGCATAGGGTTGGATACAGAGTAAAGCTCCCTCTACACTTTCCCCCCCATCAAACACTCCCAGGGACAGGGACAGCATGGGGTTAGATACAGAGTGAAGCTCCCTCTACACTGTCCCCCCATTCCAGGTACAGGGACAGCACAGTGTTAGATACAGAGTAAAGCTCCCTCTACACTGTCCCCCCCATCAAACACTCCCAGGGACAGGGACAGCATGGGGTTAGATACAGAATATGGTGTCCATCTGCAATCACCTCCTGGGTTTCTGTCGATCCCTATAAATCCCCCACGTGAATTCTTTGGATTCTCTCACAACCTCCTCCTGACTCTCTCTGTCCCCCAGTCTGTCTGTCTGTCTGTCTCTCTCT
>NC_083441.1:6990557-6993695 GCF_020745735.1 Hemiscyllium ocellatum
CCCTAAACCCAGCCACACTGAGGGGGAAGCGGCCGATATATTTCCGAGTGGGGGTGGGTGAGGGGCTGGGAGGGGGAACTTGCAGAGGGTGGGGGGGGGGGGGGTGGGAAGGTGGCATTCCCCTGTATCTGCTGCCAGATGGAAGTGGCCGTGGGGTTCAGAGTTCTGAAGTTTCTGCAGTGGGTCTTGTAGACGGGACGCCCTGCTGCTATTGAGGGGAGGGGGGAGGAGGGGGGTGGGGGGAGAGGAGGTGCTGCTCTGTCCCAGAGGGTGTGGAGTTTCCTCGAGTGTTGTCAGAGCTGTACCTCCACTCCGTCCGGGGCTGAGTGGGGGAGTATTCCCTCACCCTCCCTGACTTGGGGATGGAGGGACAGGGAGACAGGAGGGGGGAGTTCCTCGCTGCAGGATTCCCAGCCTCTGACCCTGCTCTGGTAGCCACAGGATTGATATGGGGCTGGGTCCGGGTCTGTTTCTGCTCGATGGGAACCCCCAGGATGTTGATAGCGGGGGGAGGGGGGGATTCAGTGACAGTAACGCCATTGAACGTCACGGGGGCGATGGTTAGATTCTCTCTCAATGGGAACCCCCAGGATGTTGATAGTGGGGGGAGGGGGGATTCAGTGACGGTAACACCATTGAACGTCACGGGGGCGATGGTTAGATTCTCTCTCAATGGGAACCCCCAGGAGGTTGATAGTGGGGGGGGGGGGGGGATTCAGTGATGGTAACACCATTGAATGTCAAGGGGGCGATGGTTAGATTATCTCTCAATGGGACCCCCCAGGATGTTGATAGTGGGGGGAGGGGGGATTCAGCGACGGTAACACCATTGAACGTCACGGGGGCGATGGTTAGATTCTCTCTCAATGGGAACCCCCAGGATGTTGATAGTTGGGGGGGGGGGGGGGGGGGGGGGAGGGGGATTCAGTGACAGTAACACCATTGAACGTCAAGGGGGCGATGGTTAGATTCTTTCTCAATGGGACCCCCCAGGATATTGATAGTGGGGGGGGGGAGGGGGGATTCAGTGACGGTAACACCATTGAACGTCAAGGGGGCGATGGTTAGATTCTTTCTCAATGGGACCCCCCAGGATGTTGATAGTGGGGGGAGAGGGGGGATTCAGTGACAGTAACGCCATTGAACGTCAAGGGGGCGATGGTTAGATTCTTTCTCAATGGGACCCCCCAGGATGTTGATAGTGGGGGGAGGGGGATACAGCGACGGTAACACCATTGAACGTCACGGGGGCGATGGTTAGATTCTCTCTCAATGGGAACCCCCAGGATGTTGATAGTGGGGGGAGGGGGGATTCAGTGACGGTAACACCATTGAACGTCAAGGGGGCGATGGTTAGATTATCTCTCAATGGGACCCCCCAGGATGTTGATAGTGGGGGGAGGGGGGATTCAGCGACGGTAACACCATTGAACGTCACGGGGGCGATGGTTAGATTATCTCTCAATGGGACCCCCCAGGATGTTGATAGTGGGGGGGAGGGGGGATTCAGCGACGGTAACACCATTGAACGTCAAGGGGGCGATGGTTAGATTCTCTCTCAATGGGAACCCCCAGGATGTTGATAGTGGGGGGGAGGGGGGGATTCAGTGACGGTAACACCATTGAACGTCACGGGGGCGATGGTTAGATTCTTTCTCAATGGGACCCCCCAGGATGTTGATAGTGGGGGGGAGGGGGGATTCAGTGACGGTAACACCATTGAACGTCAAGGGGGCGATGGTTAGATTCTCTCTCAATGGGAACCCCCAGGATGTTGATAGTGGGGGGAGGGGGGATTCAGCGACGGTAACGCCACTGAACGTCACGGGGGCGATGGTTAGATTCTCTCTCAATGGGAACCCCCAGGATGTTGATAGTTTTGGGGGGGGGGGGGGGGATTCAGTGACGGTAACACCATTGAACGTCAAGGGGGCGATGGTTAGATTCTTTCTCAATGGGACCCCCCAGGATGTTGATAGTGGGGGAGAGGGGGGATTCAGTGACGGTAACACCATTGAACGTCAAGGGGGCGATGGTTAGATTCTCTCGGGGGAGGGGGGCCGGTGCTTGGACTGTGTCTCCATGGCAACGGAAGGATAGCGCCACCATGTGGCTGCACACATGTAACCTTGGCAGCCAGTGCCCTCTCTGGTAAAAAGATGAAGGGGGTCAAAGTGATAGGGGCGAGGGGGAGGTAATGCCAGGGAGAGAGCGCGCCATTGGTCATTCAACGTGATCATCTCAACTCCCAATTCCGCCCCCCGGCCATCGCCCTGGGCCCACCTCAGGAAGAAAATTCTAGGATTCGCTGTTGACGAAGGTCTCGCCCAACGTTTCCGACCCCCCTCAAAGACGGTAGAAACGGCGCCCCCTACCTTTCGAAACTGGGACCGCCAAAAGCTCCCACTCAGTCGTGCCCAGCCCCCCTCAGGAAGCAGGCGGTGCCCCATAGCTCTTGGCCGGGCAAACACCACAGGGTCCCTCGCCAATCCCCCTCCCGCTCCCCCGCTCCTGCCTTCCGGAAGCCTTGGGACCAGCCTGGGATTCTCCTCCGAGCCCTCAGGGTGGTCATCCCACGTGCCCTCCTGACACACCCCCCTCCTGGGGTGTGGGGAGGGAGCGGGTAAGGGCAGGCAGCGGGCATCAGAACGGCTGCCACAACGGGTTTGCGGGCGCACAGTGCGATCCCAGCAAACGGGGCACAGGCCAGTCTGATATTTATGTGCACACATGTCAGAGAGAAAGGGAGAGATGGAGAGTGTGGGGGGAGGGGGGGAAGAGAGTGTGTGTGTGTGTGTGTGTGTGTGTGTGTGTGTGTGTGTGTGTGAGAGTGAGAGAGAGAGGGGGGGGGAGAGAGTGCACATGTGTGCACACAAGAGAGAGATGGAGAGAGTGTGTGTGAGAGAGAGTCTGAGACAGCGTATGAGAAAGAGTTACTGTGAGTGTGAGAGAGAGAGGGGAGAGAGAGGGGGGGGGTGAGAGAGAGAGAGAGAGAGAGAGGGGGTGAGAGAGAGAGAGAGAGGGAGGGGGTGAGAGAGAGAGAGAGAGAGGGGTGAGAGAGAGAGGGGGTGAGAGAGAGAGAGAGGAGGGTGAGAGAGAGAGAGAGAGAGGGGGTGTGAGAGAGAGAGAGAGAGAGAG